>NC_090215.1:4995000-5295000 GCF_033026475.1 Channa argus | reverse complement strand
GACACTATGGTCAGGACCCAAACACAAAAAATAAAGTGAGACTATTAAAAGACAATCTCATGTGAGAACATCAGTGAGTTTGTTGACAGTACAGAGTAAGAAAGGGAGGCAGTTTTTCTTTTGGTGGTGAGTTTAACAAAATAAAATCACAAATGACTGCTTTAAGGGAAACAGAGCAGGGAGCAGTAGTGTGATGTTTGTTATCTCCCTTGTAGGTGAGAGCAAGGCTCATCTGGGAATCAAGATATATCAATCAAGATAGAGCCTGGAGGGGATCTGGAATGAAGTGTGTCAGTGTGTGTGTGTGTGAGAGGGGGGGCTAAAAACCCAGCAGAGGCCAAACTCCTCCAGGTTTTAGCTCAGATGAAAGGCCAGGATCTGGGCTAGATAAGAGGGCAGATCAAGGGGGGTCGGTGCCAGTCGGCTGTGAGAAGCCATGTCCAGCGGCCAACTTTCACCAGCGTTCTCTGTCTGTCTCTCTCTTTCACATACACATAAACAAAACGTGTGATTAGTTATTGAGAGAGAAACATAAAAAAAACCCCACAACATTTCTATATTCAAACATAAAGAACTGCTTTATGGATCTTGCACAAAAAGAAATTAGATCATACTATTTGCTTTTCTTTTGAGTCAACTTAAAAGTCATCTGTGCTCGACTGCTTCTTCCTGCATGCATGCTAACTGCTCATCTCTGCTCTCCAGCCTAAGGTGTACATGTGTGCCAAGAGTCTGAAGCAAAGGCGGTCATAAGGAAAATGAAATCAGTGTTTGCCGAAGTCCTCGTTTCCTCCCAGAGCTCTGCTGAATGGGAGGACCAAGAAGTAGACACACACAAACTATTATAACAGGTGAGTAGTAGTAACCAGCTGCTCCCTGTACATTTTCCCTGGCAACAAACACTGAAAGGTGTTACAAGACAGAACATTACAGCCCCAAATGGTATTTATTGCGTGCGTGTACACAGACACACAAATACACACACAAATACACACACACACACACACACACACACACACACACACCCATATGTCATCCACTGTCACCTGAGCAAATCAATGCAAGGGAGAAATCCATTCCAATTAGGATCCCGCTGCTCTGCCCTGCATGTGGATGCAGATTAATCGATACAGAAATCCGACTAACCTGCCGTGCCTCCTTTAGTATATGCTAAACTACATTCAGCTAGTTTCACTTTGCATCTCAGAAATAATGAAACCAATGCACATCTTTTGCATTTAAACTACTTTCTATGTTTAAATGGAATTGTTTGTATTTTTAATAACAATGACATATAAATTATGTACTGTTGGTTAAGTTAATGGGTAAGATGAAGTACTTTCAATTACTATTACCTCTTTATTTGTGAGTGTGTGTGCATGTGTGTGTAAGATTAAGTTGGGCTTTGGATTTTTGTGTGGTCTGTATGAAAAATATGTCAAAGAATAAAACTTAAATAACATGTTGTGAATAGTGTAGGCACTGTCTTTCAAAGACAGGATGCTTTAAACCCCTGACAACCAATGACTTTTGACCCGATGTAGAATGAGACTATGTGTCATCCCGAGGAAGTTGTAATGTTGTCAATCATCTCTGCTCACAGACAAACCAAATTAGCATATTAGCACACAAAAAAGACACATGCACACAGTCGTATGCACAGATGACATTGCTACCGGCTCAGAGCTGAGACATGTCAACATGAAGTGGAGGTGACAGCAGTGTGTCCGTGCGTGTTCAAGGTCTTGAGTGTTAATGCGCCCCCTCCTCAGGCAGTCAGCACTGTGTTAGCCAAGCAGACTTTGCTCAGCACTAAACCTTTACCTGACCTTTCCCTCTGCTGTGACATTTGCACCCCTCTGAATAGGTCAAACAGCCTTAAAGAGTTGTAGAAAAGAACAGCAAGGGTTGGAGGACAAAAAGAAGAAAAGAGGAGAAGGATGAAGGATGTGAGATGTCAGTGCAGAAAGGTGACAGAAGTACAAATATGTGCAGTGAATAAAATTACTACATCACTAAACCACTTGAGCTATTACCAAGTTTAGAGAATTTAAATCAGAACCAAAGGACCGTGTGCCATTCTACTGAATTCAAGTCAGTACAAACATGGCAGCAGATCTCTGGTTTTCTAAATGTGCAGTCACTGAAATCAGGAAGTCAATGAGTGACCAACAGGAACAAACATAAAATGATGACACATTGGTATGAGACAACAGAGGCATGTAACACACACACACCCCAAAAGGGTAGATGTGGAACCTAGAATGCAAAATATATGAACTTGTCTTGCTGTGCCAATGCAGAAGATAAAGATAGGTTCAACTAAGAAATAGAATAGCATGAAACAGGAAAAAAATCCAATATATTTCTTTTTTTTGACTGACTGCCGGACATTTGCATTTGCAAATTCCAAATAAACATTACATTTCCACAGTTCAATAGCAATGTAGCTCTTTCTGAAAAAATCCTGTTACATTGTGGATTATTCAGAGGAACCTACATTTCATGTACTTTAATTTAATTTTATGTGCTAATTAGATTGCAAGAGCAAAGAGATCCAATAAAGGAGTTAAGCAAGTTTTAAACCTTACACAAATGTTGTGTCTTAAAAGATAGCTTTAGTCATTTTCTAAACGAAGTTCAAAAATGCCCATACAGACAGTAAAACCAACAACAAATTGCCTCTAAGCACGAGTAAAGTCCATAAGTCTGCAGCCTGAATTAGTTTATTCGTCTGTGCCCTCCCTGAGCAGACCTTTACAGCAGTCCAAAACGTATCAAATCAGCCTGACACGCTGCACTACATGTTTCTTCAAAAAAAGGGCGTATGTGCTACGAAACCAAAAATGTGGGTCATACAGATATTTTTTTGTGGCTGGAATCTGTAAGAATGTTTTTTAACACTCCACCTGAATGATGAGCAACAATGCAACTTTCATAGAGGTGAATGGGTGTTTTGATCCAGTAACCAGTTATCATAATAGATTTATGGTCACATCACTAGTTTGTCTAAAGCACATTCCAGGTCTCACACCTTAAAATTGAGACAGCCATCAAGAGAAATGTAGAACACAGAAAATAGGACAATTTACACAGATTAGAAACTACATTAGAAATTAGTACAACATGGTACTACATAAATAAACTCTACTTAAAGAAAGATGTGCAAACCTGTGCTGCCTTCAGAGGCAAGCACAACCTGCCTCTATCCATCTCGCTCTACATTATTCTGCTCCTCCATCCTTGTTGGCAGACATTCCATCTCTACTGTAATGCCCTGGTAACATCAACAGTATACTTACAAGTAGAAAGCCTGTTCAGACACACCAACACTCCAACAGATGAGGATTTTTCTTTTCCCCACATAGGCCCTATCAATGAAATGTGATGCCACTGCAACCTCGACTGGGACACTAAGAAAACACCTGCGTTCCCGGTCCCACCATAATGATCACTCAACGCAATGGGAGAACTTTAATGGGGGCCCAGGAAGGAAGGAAGCTGCCAGCTTGCTAATTTTAGGCACTCTGCATCTCAGATGAAAAGCTAGAAAAGGCAGAGAGGAGGCGTGGTGAGGCGGGAAAGTTCTCTGTCTCTCACTTTCTCGACTTTCTGCATCATGTCTCCTAACTATCATTATCTCCTACATCTGCTATGAGAGGGAGTCTCATAGCTCTTTGATTCTCTGAATCATTTCTCCCTCTCTTCCTGTTTTCAGCCCTCCATCTCTCTCTTCCTCTTCGCAGCTTTCTCTGCATCTCCCTCCCTTTTCCTGACACTCTTTCATTCTCATCTCCCTCCCCCTTTGTAGGTACCTGAGTAAATAAACAGTGTTGTGTGGGATGCTAATTAGAGCAGGTTCAGGGCTGTGACAAGCCCAGAGACAGATAAACAGCAAGGTGGGGAGGAGAAAAGATGAGATGAGGGGGTGGGGGTGGAGGTAACCCAGCCCAAGGGCAACACAACACCCGCTTAGTGGTGAAGGACAGACAAGAGTGGTTTTGGCTTTCAATCCAACTTAGCAAGGCTTTGAAACATGGGGCGGTAGTAAGGCAGAGGACTTTAAAGAGGCTGTGAGGGGCACTAGCTGAGAAGGGAGCACATGGTCGAGCTTCATCGAGGAAGTGTGAATGTCTCACAAACTTCCTTAATGACGGCTGCTCCGAAAGACCCGGTGTGAGATCAAAAGATTATGCAGATGAACCCAACATTTCTCCTGTTGAGGTGAGCCTGCGCTTCTAAAAGCAGGTCAATGCAAGACAGCTTCTTCTTCCGTAACATAAGATGGCCTTTAAAGTAGGGGGGATAATCTGCTCAGCATGCAGGTGAGAAGATGAGGTAACATTAAGGACATGAACATAAACAAGTATCCTCGCACTTGGTGATAACTTTGTAAGTCTGAACTTTTAATGGTGTTGCCTGTAGGTACTTCTTCAAATTAATGTCTACATGAGCTACATTACATGTGACATGGCAAATGGAAGAGGCTTGGAATCATTTCAGACTTAAGCTACAAATCTGAAAACTTGAAATCTGTTTGCAGTACACTGAAAAATCTTAAAGTGGCCATAATATGGAGAACTCAACTAAAATATTTTGGAAGATTTACAATTTAAAAAAAGTGTTTATCTAATTGGCCTATGTGCATTGCTACCTTTTCAGCTCTGTGTGAAACTGTTCACCAAACTTGGCTTCGAGGGCATGTAGCAACTTAGTAGGTTTGAGTAGGGAGGTTTCAGTATGAATGACACATCTCACTGATTAACCACAATCTGTAACTCTCTCTAAGGGAAACCCCTGGAAAGTACCCTAATGGTGTTGCACTGAGCAGTCCTGAAAGTTAGCTCCAGGAACTCAAAAAGTGGGTGGAAAAGAATGAAAACAAAACCAGTGTGTGTGACAAAGGGTACCCCTTAGGTTAAGTTCATACAGTGAAGGAGTGGTACAAGTCTTTTTCTCTAAAGTCAGTGGCTAAAAAATTCTGCACCTGTAAAGAGCCCCAGGTGTGACTATGGTTTTCTGGATTATCTCTGGAAAGACACTTCTAATTACTAAGATTTTGGGGGGAGGTGAATTTGTTTTGTCAGCCTGTCTCTGTCTGTCTATCTTTGTCAAAAGTCCATAAATTCAAAAAGGTGTCTTTGTTGGCTTATTAAAACTGTAGGAAATGCTGTCTGGGAGGATCAAAGCCAGACTTGGTCAGTAATGATCACTGATGCGGCTGTTAAATTAAACAGATGTGAGTGCTGTTCATTCTAATGGGGGTTTTGCTCCACTGGGAGAAGAAGTGAAGAGAGGCAGTGGACCAGGTAGAACGAGAGAAATGATGAAATGACTCGTAGCAAGAAACTTAGAGAGAGACAAAGTTGAAAGATCATCGAAACACTGCCTTTAATGTCAATCCGAGAGGTTTCATCATTTAAAGACATCTTATGATCCCAGATTACAGACAGATTAGTGATGGTAAGTGTGGGGGGCACTGTCATCACAAGAACTTGCATAAGCTTTTAATCTTATGTTACATCCAGCGGATGGAGAGACAGAGAGGGGTGTGTGGAAGTTAGAGAGGATCATGATATATCTAAAAGATTATGGAGCACAAGGGGAAATGGAGGGAAATGCGATGGTTTGGTTAGATGAGCTATTTTTATAATGAGGTCAGTGTGAGCTGTGGGATTTCATTCTCCTGGGATACACACACACACACACACACACACACACACACACACACACAGAACTGTGGCTGCCTCTGTCCCAAGGAAGAAGATGCATAAGAGGAGGACACAGAAACACCAACAATCAAAAAGCTGATTTTAAGGATTTAAGGAAATCGATTTGTTGGAATGTTCAGTTTCTGTCACTAATGCCTAATTATTCAACAAGAAACATTTGCAGATGTTGCCCTGGTTGAACAACAAAAATATGAACCTCTGACTTGAAATGTCTCTTAACCTGCAAACCTTGCAGAAACAGTGACATAAACACTGGTTTATGTAAACATTGGTCATTTTACTCATATTTATTAAAATGCAATTTTTGGATTCTATTTTTTTTTTAAATTGGCCTTGGCCATGGTTGCCTTGTAACAGTGTAGCTTTATAAATAAAATGAATTATTATTATTATTAAGTATAATCTTCAATCAGTCGTAGAATCTGTTCAGTATGTATAATGTTCTAAGTGTTCTGTGAATGTATTTTTGCGGCTTCCCTACAAAGTTTGTAGCATCTGATTTTCCTAATTTTAAAACAAGCAATGTTTAAGTGAAATGTTTTTACCAATAATTCCTTCGTCCTAAGCTGCTCCTTTGCTCCTCCTCTTTCTGGGTGGTGCTGGGGTTCTGGTCCTGTCCTCCCCTCTCCACACTGCCCCTAAAAAAACCAAACAAACAAAACATTAAAAAACATTAAGTTAAACATTAGCCTCTAAAAAAAACCCAAAAAACCTTTGAATTCACTGACCATACATTTAACCAACCAACCATTCGACCAAACATTTAAAATACTTCATGAAAGTGGAGTTGTATTGTTATTTATTTATATTTATCATGTACTATATAGTAATATTTATTTGTTAATGTGTTTATTTGTTTATTTAATATTACTAATTTGAAACTCCATAACTTATATCAACATAAAGATATTTATTATATAGCTACTTTTGTTGTTTCTGGTCACTATTAATTTTGAAGACCTTAAAATTATTCTATACATTTCTGGAAGGATTTTGAAACAGGTGAGGGCAAGTTATGTGATGTATCTGAATCAAGGTTTAAAAACTAGCGTGCTGTAACAACAGAGAACATTGAGTAGCAACATTTTACACACACACACACACGCACTCCCCTGCTCCCTCTAAATGCCTGTCGCTTTGGCCTTCCATTAAGCCAAGCGTGTGCTCGTTTAGCCAACAGTGTCTCAGCAGTTGGGGACACAGGCTGCCCACTCAGTCAGATCCAGCCGTATTAAATAAATAAGGCGCGCTCTTCTGTGTAAATTATTCATTTAACACGCCTTATCCTCTTCCAACAACCTTGTTAGAGCAGCTCAGGAGCAGAGAGGGGGGTGGAGGGGTGGAAAAGCAGGGTAAGAAGAGGGAAAGAGGCAGACACCGTGGCTCATGTGCGACTCAGCAGAACCTGTGGTGCATCTCTAAACTCTCTGGGCGTTCAGTCATATGGGGGCTAATTCGCCCTGACACCTCCTTTGTTTAAGGCGGAAAAAAGCCGCATATACACAGCTATGCATTCACTCACTTGTGCGTGCACTTGAACACACACAGACATGCACGGACTTAGAGAGAAAGAGCACAAGAAAGGATTTTTAGTGCATATTCATAGAATAATCATTCTAGTTGTCTGGATAAATTATTGAGAAAAGGGGGACTAGGACATGCGATGCTGGAATTCAAGAGCGTATTTTTGTGCTGCCTGAACTCAAATCAGTTAACACAGCAAGTCATCCTCTCTAAACAAGCTGATTCTAATGAGCCGGGATGAGGACAGATAGAAAAATGCTCATTATGAACAAAATTACTGCTCCGGATATTAACCTTGAGGACAAATGCACAGAGCACCTAATGTTTTATACACTGTATTTATGATGCAGCAGAAAACACATTAACTTGAGGTAAATCAGAGTGTACAAGGACTAAAACTACTCTGAAGCTCTGCATTTATGCAGAAATGTTATTTATATATTAAAGACCACATTAAGTGAACAATTTATTTTCAACCTTTGTATTTGAATATTATTTATTTTCAACTTAAAATAATTACAAAATATTACAATGTTGCTTAAGTACTAAATCTTAAAAGTACAGGGTACTGTGATTGTTTCAGGTATAAAGAGAATTTTTATGCATAAACAGCCTTTCATATTTTGAGTTAAGACTATTTAGCTGGAACTCTGGCCTCCCCTGTGAACATGTATTTCAGTGAAGGGTGGTTATAAGAAAACTTTAAATTACAAAAGAGAAATTGACGTTTCTTTTCTCCATTATCACCTATTTAGGCTCATGGCCAGTTGCACTTAGGTGCACTCTGATCGAGTGTCCAAATACCCGGCAAACAGCCAGAAAACAACTGAATCTGACAGGGAATTTCAGCTGTAAATTTACAGGTAGTCCAAGGATCAAACCTTCCCCCCCTCTTTCTGAGTCCAGTGTTCAGCCCCAGAGCAGGAAGTTGTTATGTCAACTCTGACAGTACTCATTACCAGCCTCTATGCTCTGAATAGTCTTAACAGTCTTTGGCCCAGGCAGAGGCCGGCTAGACCCGACTGGTACAATGAGTCCTGTGTGTTTGTGTGTGCTCGACTGTGCTAAATGTTAATCACAAAACACTTTCATTTCTAATTCACACCCTGAGGCCGCTGTGTATTAAAGTACCACTGATAAGCAATGTACAATGATATGTACTGCTTATTCTCATTTTATCTCACAAACTCCTCCATACAAGTGCTGATGCCAAAAGCCCTCTGTTTCTTCACATACCACTGCTGTGATACAGTATTTCTATTTTTTCACTTGACTGAAATAATTTCTTTAGCCAGTTTTTCTGTCTACAGGGTTTTGGTCTTTGCAGGAAATTGATGCTGTAATACTGCATTTAGAATGGGGCAGCAGGTATCAATTATTTCAGTAATCAAATATTCAATCAATTATAAATAATTTTGCTTTATTAAAGAGCAATGGTGAATAAATAAAAAAGAAAACAAGGGTGATCTATTAAAATGAAGTGCAATGCATCCAATAAGAATGATGATCAGTACGCAGAGTAAAAATAATTACACAGATCAGCCACAACATTACCACCGGCGGTCTGATTAATATGTTGAGGACAAGGGTCAGCATGGCCACACTGCGCAGTCTATACAGCTGCATACACAGCAAGCTGTGATATACTGTGTGCAGAGGTGGTGTAAGTACACAAACTAAAACTTTCCACTACAAGTACTATTTCAAATTTTTACCAAGTAAAATTAGTAAGCAGATTGTCTCCTTTTTAGTTAAAGTAGTAAGCACTAAGTAAGCAATCCCCTAAGAAAAAAATGACAATAATATAATTACAAGCTGCTTTATGCTATTACATGTCACCACCTTCAGAATTCACACTTTGGTTGTTTTTAAAGGTAATTTAAGTTTGCTGGACAAACTGGATTTCCTCAAATGTCTCCTCCGTATTCTGGTCCACTTGCATGTTACACTCCTCAAGACTATGAAGATGGACAGCAATGTATGTAACTTTTGTACCAACTTACTTTTGTGTGGATAACTATACAAGATAATGCACCTAGCAACTGCACTGTTGATCAACTTTAATGGATTTAAAACTTTTAAACTCTTTCAGAATATATGCAGCAGTCCCACAGTCAAAAAACAAGATAACCTACTAGGTCTGAGTATGTGAGTTGAGGTTTACCTCTTTAGGGTCAGTAATCCATGCGCCGCCAAGTCATGGGTCTACCTGATTTATTGTTTTTAATTATCCAAATAGTGTTGCCAGTTTAATTTACCCATGTAATGTCACTATTCTTTCTCTTCCCTTCTTTGTCAATTTTGAAGTTTCAAGCTTAAGTGACACAAAAGGTATGCAGATAACCACCGTAGCAGCCACTGGTAAACAGATCACATAGATCACAATGTGACCACCACATGCCAACCAATAACACAGTGTAACGTACCTTCACATTTTCTTTCTTTCAATACCTAAGGCCCTCATTCAGAACTAAAAGTTGATATAAGATGATGAAAAAAAAAACCCTAAATAAAGCTTTAAATGTGAGACTGTGAAATTGAAGCAATTTCAGCTGATGATTATAGCTGAACTATGGAAAGACTCAGTCCACTATGATTTTTCATCAGTGTTACAGAGTGATGTTTCTTATGTCTCTTGCACATCACAACCAAACATACACACAGCCTCCCACCCACACACCACAAAGTTTAATTTTGTCATCACGTTAATTTGAGTCAGTGGGGTACTGGCTCACCAAGCCTCGTCACGACCCCCAGCCTCTCCTGCCCCTCCTCTCTCAGGTTAGTAAGCAATGACAATGATTACACACGTGATTAAAGCTTTCCACTTCAAACAGTGGTGTTGTTTGTACTGCGCCTGATATGGCAGATGGGATAAAAAGCAGGTAGAGCTCTGTGGTTGTGTCGGTGTGCATGCCGTGTTTGCCTGGATTGGAGGATGAATGTCATTACACACAGACTCTGTGGACATTGTGCTACAATTGCAATGACACACTAAATGCTATTCTGCATATCACAGCTGCTTCTTGCTCACACTCTTACTCCGCCTCTTCCACCTACGTACGACTATATTAACCACACTGTGTTGTGCTGTCACATGCTCTTTTACATTGGGAATGATTACAGCTGACTAAAAGGATAGTGGGGAGAATACATTTTTTTTCTTCAATGATTATTTAAGAACTCCAGTGGTTTTGAAAAAAGTGCCAAGTCTTTTAATGTGCCATCAATAGTTTATTGACTTATGCTTCATTCCATAAGTTCTACTGTGAGTCTAAAGCTAAGAAAGACCAAAGTTATTCATGTTACATTATAAACAAGCTTCTTTTTCCATATTTATTTAATCTCCAAGTAGAATGAGAAGGACAAAAGTGTGAGGTGTCCCACAGCTGCAGCACTGCAACTTAAATTAGCCTGGACCACATGAAAAGCTATCGTCTCTATTCCAGGCTGGGGCGGGAAAATTACAGCCCTGCTCTCTCTACTCTAGCATTAAACCTCAATTAGTGCACAACTACACCGATGATGTCATCACCAAGGGACCTAAGAGCCCTGGAAATAAGGGGTGCTTTGCTTTGTAGCAACAGACACACATAACCGAGTCACATCAAACTTTCAGGTCCTTACTGAGCAGCTTAAAGGCTGAGAAAAAGCTCAGCTTCAATACAAATAGAAAATGATAAGGTGATGTTCGTTTGATGTGGCCTCAACAACAACAACAACAACAAAAAGACAATCCATGGCCTGTTTTGACTGGATTTACCGGGAGTTTTAATCCCAGTTCGTGATGAGTTTTCCCAAAAGTGGAGTAGTCAGTGAGGTAGGACAAGAAAAACTTGTTTTTTGACCTCCAGTGACCTGGCTGGAGACAGAGAAGGAGGAGGAGGAGGGTAACAGGGCCTGGCTCTTGTCCAAACACAGTGTTTCTACATCCTATTCTCCTGGAAACATAGTACATTACACAAAAATTTAAAAACAATATATTAGAACTGGAACATTTTCTTCATTGTTCTGGATGATTCAAGAATTTGAATCATTATTTTTTAAATCTAGACAAAAACAAGATACACAAATAGGTCAATTTATTTAAACTATGTGCCAATATATGAAAAACGTAAAGCCTACTGAAGGCAGCTGAATAATGGACCCTGAACACTTTTAAAACATAGACGATCTACACTTTGCACTGCTGCTCAGTGCCAGCACAAAATTAGCCGTTGCTAACAGATATCTAATGCTAAAACTTAAATGTCGACACAGTGTAATATTCTTACTGTGAAGCCCACGCACAAAGACAAGTTAGAGGGAGAGGAATGCAGGCTGGGCATATGTGAGTGCTGCTTCTGTCTGTGCCTGTTCAGTCACTACTTGGTAGTGGTACTGGTTGTTGATCTGTATAATTGTTTTTTATATAGTATCATGTGTGATGGCTTTCTGAAATAAAATAAACTAAAAAGAAACAGAAAAGATGAGGGACACTGAGCATTTCCATATCAACAACTTTCCTTACCATTGTTTTGTCATCTTCGGCTGCTGCAGCCACCATTACTCAAGCTCATGTAGCAAAACTCACACGAGCAGTTCTCCCCAAGGAAACACTGACAGCTTACAGACTGGCTGGCATTCTGTAAGCAGAGGAATCGCTAATCTTAAGTTGTGACTTAAGCATTATTCTCTTCATTCAAAATCAAAATTTTAAATTAATTGAATTCCATATATCATCTAGTCCTAAATGATATGTTAATGGTTATGTTGAATTTTACACATTGAGGACAACAGCTTGGCATTAAAATCTAGCACATGTACACTGACTGGCCACTTTATTAGTTACACCTGTACAATCTAATTCAGCAGCTCTGCATTGAATACTACTTTTACAATGTTATAATTTCTCACTTGTTAAGTTGAAACAGTAAGAAAGGTCATAATTCTACTCTGGTCATAGTGGGTGGTGGATTTGTACTGGTGTGCATTTTCAGAAGAGGTGGTTCTAATGTTCTAATTCATTTTAAATAGGGTGTCCAAAACTTTAGAACCACCACTAGATAAAATGCACGACGGTACATCTCCACCACCCTTTATGACCTCAATAATAAACAGAGAGTAAAATTATGACAGGTGAACCTATTAAAGTGGCCACTGAGCATATACTGTCTATGGTTACTGCTTAGTATTAGCATTTCATGGTTTCCAGCATCCATCCACAACTGCCTAAATACAATGCTCTACAGAGGTAGTTACTTTTGAGTGAGGCCCTTTTAGGTCAAAGATTGTACAAATTCAAGTCCTGTGTCAATTCATAACTGATATGATACCAGTGTCCACACAGTGTGGATCTCATTGGAATTCTTCTAAAATGAGGTCACACGAGGCCAGGGATTGCTGTGGTGGTAAATGTCAGCAGTGAATATGGCTGATGCAGTTTAGCTAAATTTGCCATGTATCTCATAATTTGACAGAAACTCTTCATGGAGTTTGATCCATTTTCTTTCTTGCACATTTAAAATGAATCAATAAGTAGAGTGTATCAATCACCTAGATTGATATGTGGTATCGAGAAGGACAGAAATAGGAAATGTGTAATGTTCCCAAAACAGTTAATGGTGGTATGAAGTAGTAAAAAAAAAATATATATATATATATAAAAAATTATAAATAAATAAGACCCAAGTTGTAGTAAAAGTGTATTATCCTTTAACAGTGCTCTAGATTTAAAAAGCAGAAAAGCCCTGGGCCCCACACCCCTTGGTTGTGTTTTGTAATCCACAGGGTCACTGTTCCTTCATGTCATACAAAGGACAGACCAACTTAAACACAGCACAGCATGGGAACACTTGTGGGCACCACCTCGTACCTTTCTCCGCTTAGTAACGAGCCATTCCTCACGCTGCGTGAATTAAGCATCACAGCTACAAGCAACTTCTCACCAGTTGTTCAACTAAGCTGCCCAAGGACCACAAGTCCTCTTCGGTGTATCTCCACCTGAAGAGACAGATCACTCTCACATCTTCAAAGAGAAGTCAATCACACCATAGATTGTTACTACCACCCAGTGGGTTTACAAAAACTTTTACTTAGTCTCTCACAGGTGCAAGAAAAAGGGGATGGGCCCACATTTCTCAGAAAGTGGAACAGATTTTTATTTTTTTTTTGTTTTGTTTTTTTGAGCTGAGCTCCGACAAAAACTTTGAGCAGAGGTGGGGGCGGTGAGGGGGGTTGGTTGAGATCAAAAGCCTCCAAGTTCCTGGCGAGCGGACCCAATCAGCCGAGAGGGCCAAGGAGAGGAGGAGAGACAAGCTCTTCCCTTTTAAATTGATCCCACTGAGACCCTCAAGGTTCCCCTTGCAGGACTCACAGAAAAGCGATAAAAATCTGGCCCCGTGGATCTGTTGAGGAACTGGGAGGGGAGCAAGCAAAGAAGAAAGGCTGTTTCAGGGGAAGAAACTGAAAGAACAGAGATGTACTATGGGGGGAGAGGAGCTGCTGAGGCAGATCAAGGGGAGAGTAGGGAGACAAGAAGGGTGGGTTCATTCTCCGAGGGTGAACCAGGCATCGTTGTGTGCCAGTAAACACCCAGAGCAAGGGGGACAGTTGCTATCAGCTATCACACCCACGTTACACATCTGACGATGTGCTTAACCAATCAACTACGGGCATATCTTTATTCTGCTCAGGTCCTGGCAGCTAAAACACTGGATCGCTTTGCACTGGCCTGAGATCAGACTCTGGATGAGATCGGTGTCCTCATCCACATCATGTTGGGGTCTCAAAGGAACAAGCGCTATCAGAGCAACCCAGACACACCACAGACCTGCACGGTCGCCAACAGAAGCACACAAACACACGCAATCGAATGGTGTGTGGTTTGTGCAATTCCATGGTTGTATTTTTAACAGTACAATATAAAGTCATTATCAAGTTCCACAGTCATCAAAAGGAGGAACATTCAACAACAAATCCACTCATGTGCATTTAAATGTCATGACTGATGCAAGATGAAATAAAATGGACCTGAAAATCTGATTTACTCCCTAGATTAAGTGGCATTTAAAAATACATTTATTCCTTTTTACTTCCTTTTGTCACTTTCCTATGGTTTCATTGCAGGGTTGCTCCATGACATAAAAATGTCATTTCTTTCTAGCTTGTTAATGTTTGTCTTTTCAAACTGTATCTAAATTGTAAACAGCCTAGTTTTTACCACAACTGAGCTGTGACAAGAGAATGTAGGCGAAATAGCTGAAATAGATAATCTAATTCAATTAATGGGTGGAATACGGTCTTGTATAAAAAAATCCCAGTTATTTGAAACATTTTGTAATTTTTCTTACTGGTCCTCATTATAATTGAGATATTCAATTATGTTTTATATTTTCATGACAAAGAAACATTCAACATTTACAGTTTACACAGGGAGAACGTAGAAGGTCAAAGGTCCAATGCCACTTTTGGTCCTCGGTCTGTGACAGTCCTTGGCAGGTTTGTCACAACAAGGCCTTGCTGGTAAAGAATGTGAGATTTCTTCACAGCTCGAGGCTGTATATGTTCATAAGCTGAATCTCACCGTTGGGCACAGGGACTGGAAACAGCATAGCATTAATAAAAAGCAAGAGGCTTTGTTGGTGGGCGTATATTTCTTGGTACTTTCTAAGTACTTGCGGGCCGATTAAATATAGTCTGTAATTTAAACCACTATACAATATTTTTGTGTCATCCAAACCTTAATCAGATAAGAGTTTTTTTTTTTTTAAAGGCCATCAAAAAAAAAAACAATAGAGGGAAAACAATAGAACTTAAAATAAAAAAATCTACCAGGAATATGCACTTGCAATATTTGCTAGTGTCTTACCAGTGCAGACCCTTGAGCTGAGATATTGACTACGGCAGAACTAGTTTGTCTAATATTAATACCATGATTAAAAGCAAGTGTTTAGTACTATTTTCATTTCAAATGGTCATACAAAAAGGCAGGCTGAAAAGCTGCTTGTGATAGAAATGTGACAACTGTTTAACTATATAAGCCAACTTTCACCTGGAAGTGGCATAATAGTAAAACAAGAGAGCCAGGGAGAGTAGTTTAATGTTTGGCTCATTTGTTTCCCCCACACTGCTGAGCAAGTGCTGTATGAATCGGTGTGAATGTCAGAGTTTTTTGAAGAAACCGCTGCCCCTAATTCTGGCATGCGGTATTCTACATTATTCTTATGCCTTTATGTTCATTGAATGCATCACATGACTACGAACACAAAAGATGCAGAGCTCTTGAAGAAGGGCTGCAAAAGCAGTGGGATACTGTCGGTAGAGGTTATGATAGCACGTTTTTTTTATTTTATTATTTTTTTATTTTACTGTGGATATCTGGAAAAGATATAAACACATTTGCCTTCACCTAAATACAAAAGATAAGTCCAATGCAAGGTCAGTGAAAGGAGACAAAAAAAAACGTACTCCCTTTATCGAAAAAAGCATTTAGTCAAAAGATCACTTGGAAGTTGAGCAACAGGCTAATCACCAGCATTTTAAATCTGCATTATGATCCAAATAATTAGATATTGAATGGGGATGAATCGTTGTGCTTCAGATACTCTGGCTGAAACCAGCCTAACTGTTATGCATAGCCTGTGCTGACCATGAATAGCCTAAAATTTCAACCTTCATAAATAAGCAGATCTCTTTTAAATCATTAAACTAACCCAGAGGTTGGCATGCCCCTCTATCCCTATGCAAAACCTCAACCAGCCAACCTCCTCTCCATATGATAAATACCCTGAAATCACGTAACTGCTCAACATCAATATTTTGACATTTCATTCAGCTGACTCTCCAGACGGAGCCATTTATTTAATTAGCTGAATAAAAATTGGCAGGAGAGGCAAATTCAAAGTTACGTGACCAAGGCTCAGTTGCCACAGGTAACCTTTTCAAAGGGACTTGGTGTGGCAAATTGATTGCTGAGAGCGCAGACTCATCATGAGTGCTAATTTTCAAAAGTAGCGCACAGCGGAGCGGGAAAATAAGGGGGTCTATTTATAACAGAGAGAAACAGGCGAGGGGGATTAGCTTGTCATTAGAATAAAGAACCAAGAAAAAGAATCAATTTCAGGGTTTAAAAAGCTGACAAGCATAGTTCACTTATTCACTTCAGTTTCACTCCCTCTCTCTATGCCTCTGAGCTCACTTTTTGACTGAACAGCCTGTGACCTATAAGATATGGAAGTGAGTTTTTTGAAAGCTTGGATTTCAACCTTCAAGATAACTCTTTTATGTCTAAACTAGTTAGAGTCTACTCAACCAAACAACTGTTTGAATATGACATATTCGGGGTTGGTAAGGTTATTTTCTAAATTTATCAGATGACTGAAAATGTGTTACAATGTTGAGAATGTAATAAATAAAAGTATTGATTACTTCATCCCAGAAATGTAATTACATTTGATTATTTTCTGATTATTTGCCAATAAATGTTTTAAACTATCAATTAATGCTGCCCCCCAAAATTTTTTTCTACCAGCCAGTGTTAACATCTACTAATAGATGTTTTATCAGATTTTACCACTGACAGACAAGTCTTATATTGTACAGTAATATTGACATATTTTGTTTATTTGTCTTCAGAGATAAAACATTGTTGAATTTCCATCACTGAAAGATTTTCTCATCTGATGACATGGCCACCTCCCTTAGCATAGTAAGCTGCTTGAAACCAGGCATGGCAGAATATATATTTGCTTTAAAACACATGAATGCCTAGGCAACATAGTGCGCTCATGTAGCAGGTGTTGATTGTATTGCAGGTTGTGCATGTTGTTAGAAATAAAAGTTAAGTGTACCCAAGATGCAATGTCACATTTTCCTGATGGAGAACTAACAAACGATCTTGCACTGGCTTCAAATCACAACAATAATTGCAGGTTTGGGGGAATGAAACTTACTAATTTTGGCCACAACTACTTGGATCTACATACATATCATTTGCTTTGTCGTTGAGACTTTCACGGCTGAAATACAAACATTAAAGTTTTCAATGTTATACTGTCTTCTGTTAATGTGGTGGAAAAGTGAAAGTTCCCATAGAAGGAATCTTTTGTCACTCAGGGATGATTAGGCCTGGGTGTGCCCCTTTGTTACTAACCTTTAAATCCTCCGGACATATAGAAACTATGCAAAGAAGTGTGCGAACAATGGTACCACCGAAGCTACCGTTGTCTACGCATATGCATTAGTAAACAGCAAGTATACCTATGACCTCATCTTGGTTAGTTAATTTCTATGATGCAACTCAGTAGTATATCTCATTAGACCTTCAGTGTCCACAACGCATGTGCCGTTGTCTACGCATATGCATTAGTAAACAGCAAGTATACCTATGACCTCATCTTGGTTAGTTAATTTCTATGATGCAACTCAGTAGTATATCTCATTAGACCTTCAGTGTCCACAACGCATGTGAATCTGAAGGCTATAGCATATGAACCAAGCCTAGCTAGTGATGTTTGTGCCAGCTGTGGGCAGAAGCATTGTCATCATGGAAGAGTCTCCATTCAGGTGTTTTTTTCTTAATTTCTCGCTTATCTGCGGCAAATGTGCTCCTTTTCAGTAATAGCCCAATAAAGGGTTTTACATAATTATTTTCATTTTTGCCAATCCACCTGATGTCCCTCCAGGTGTCGTGGAATAGTCATTGGGAAAAAACAGGTCTCACAGGATCACTCTGGGAACTAGACCTGGAAGGAAGCATGGGGCTGATTACCAGGCAAAGAAGCAACCCAACCTGTTCTTCCTACCACCTCCTCGCCACAAAACCTCACCCCTTAACCCAAGCCATCATATGTCCGCTGTTTAACCAGGGCAAATCTTGGGGACAGGAACCACACAGGAAACTGTGTAATACGAAACCAACAGGAACTTGCGCAGGAGGGGTGGTGAGAACAAAGAACTACAAACTAAAATGTTTCCACTAACGGCATACTGCAGTTGAGGCGAGGCTTGAAGGTTGGCGGCACTGGTGCAATTCTCTTTTGGGGCCCACATAAAGAACTGAGCTGGCTGTAGGACACAGAAGTGGAGGGTTTTACTATTAACAAGGGACTGTTCAAGCAGACATTAACACTGTAATCAGGATGAAGTGAAGACAGCCTTGCAATGTCGCAGAGAGACGATGCTGCCAAGACTCTTCACAGTACTGATATAGTAATAGGAAAGCATATTTAATTAATACACTGCAGCACACAGCAATACTGGACTCTCCAATCCAATCAGCTTATAGAACATCTAATGGCATATGAGGAGGACACGTTGCGCTAATTTGTCTCATCTGTGTAGTGCTCTGACAGCCCCATTGATGCCGACATCTCTTTAACATGAGGTTAGTGGGTGTTTGGCCTCCCCTTCAGTCGTTTGTGAGCTGCAGAGCCTGGAAATGATTAGGCCTGGGAGGGCAATTAGCCTAAGCATCGCTGGGCTAAATATAGTCCAGCTTGGCCCAGCTCTTCTTCTGGGTTATATCCCCACCGCAGCCTCCATGCATTCTCAATCTGTATCACATTTGTTTTATGACTGATGCAAAGCCTGCGCTGACTCAGACAAGATAACGTAACTCAACTGTCGATCAGGTGTCTCGGGAGGGAGGAAGTGAGAGGGAAATAGTAATGGAAGGAAAAATAAAGGGATGACGTTTGAAAAGGAAGCACATGTTAACCTTGATATGCAGAAAATAGGAACTGCAGAAGCCTGTTGACTAAAGTGGACTGATTCATATTTATTTATTCTCTCACACTTTAAAAAGGTCTTCATGTCCCACTTTTCTAGAATCAAACCTTACATTTGAATTTACCCTTATTTCACAAGAAACACTGTTTCAAGGAGATTACTGCTGGGAAAACATAGTTTCCACACCCTTACACCATTGAAACGGAATGCGAAGAAAGCATGCTTTCTCATCACATGGGCAGTCCCCTCATTTCCCACCCCATGTGAGAGGAGTAAAAAAAAGAAAAGAAAAAGATTTTATCCTTAAAAACAGGAGGTTCGCCCACTTGTTCACCTGGGATGCCTCTTGGACGGCAAAGGCAAGCTAGAAGGTTATGGGAGCCTGGGAATGTTTAACATCAAGAAAGCAATCAGAACATAGCTGGAGCTCAGGGAATTAGACAGGAAACACGGAGAGTAACCCCTTCCTGCCTAAAAAGAAAGGGAGCAGGTCTCTACAAGTGTGAGAAATTTATTCACATTTGAGGGTGAAAATAAATAGTGTGAATGTAAAGAATTTTTTGGGTACAGTGGTGTGAGTTCCTCGAAAACCCCGTTCCAAACTGGTTCTACATGTTTAATGACCTGGAGCTTTTATCCTGAAGAAACTAGTTAGTGAGATTAGTGGATTGAAGAATATGGTTTGCAGTGTTTGTGGTGCGTGTAGCTTCTCATCTCTATACATCTCCCCTTAGCTCTCTGTGTTTGTGTTTAATGGCGTCTGAACTCCTCCACACTCACAGCAGAGAGGTCATAGAAGAGCAAGTGAATGACTAAATTAAATTTGACAGTTTAAAAGAACTGATAAAATCCTAACCACTCAGAATCCTAACCATCAGTGGTTAAAAGAAATGCAGGAAGTCATATTAAGTGGCATTAAGTAGTGTTAATTCCATTACTAAAGCGTGTTTCACATATGCACTCTGGACAATATTAGGAGAATTTAGCCTCAGACATTGCCTGGAGTGGCCTTTCACACATGTTACTCACAGCAGGCGATCGCCCAATTGAGAGGAGTCCCCAAGTTTGAAAATCGATTTCTGAGAGAGTTTAGCATGCACAGGAGACTCAATTTGATATAAAACTTAATCTGTGGGAGACTGTGTTTTATTTACAGCCCATCAGATCCGTGCATCTAATATAAAAAAGTTCAATCGCTCAACTACAATCGCAGTTGGGTGATAAAAACACATCAACACGCTCATTCGCTCACTTTTAATTCTCATGAAGATTTAGGACAAAGCAGTGTGCTACATGCACAAACGCACGCACATAACTCACTGCACTAAGGGGAACTAAGGGGCTCGAAGGATATAGTCCAGATAATGTCGGCAGCGTTTCACTCTGACATTTTTGTTCACACCTACAACCCCTCCTAAAAAAGTTCTGTTGTTTGATAAGGGTTACTTTTGTGTAGCATGTGGTATAATGACCCTCAAATTGTTCTGTGGCTAATACATTCTCAATGGTTAGCAAAAGAGAAGACATTTTGTTTACATTTCTTTAAATAATATAAGTGCTCCAAGTTTTCCACTTCGGCAAAGCAGTGTAGAGCCCTGAAGAAAAGGAAGTAATATGATGTGTGACTATTTACTTTCTGCTGCAAACTGAAAAGTAGCAGGTAATACTAGTAGGTAAACCAGATTATAACAAATTCTAAATGTAGACAATTCACATGAAGATATTTCAAGAAACTGAAACGAACCAGTTTCACTTCTCTACCAAGTGGCACCTTTTTGCCTCTGAGCCTGATCTCAACCTACACCAGCATTTGGAAAGTCGATGTGTGAAGAACCAGGGCTCTAATGTGATGCAAGAAAAGCACTGCAAAAAAGGTAGTGGCCTCTAAGTCAACATGGACTCTGCTTCAATTTTCCCATCACCAACTTGACCTAGTGCATTTATCAGCAGAGAATGTAGATGGAGGTGAAACAAAAGGCAAAATGTTCTGGTCCTACGCTAAGTTTAGCACAAGTGGGACAAGGTAGCTCAGGAAACAGGGCTCTGCTTTGTAACTGGACAGAGGGAGGACCTATCAACCACCAGACCCTTCTGTAAGAGGCCTATTGCTGAACTGTACTGTGGCTAGGCTTGGCAAAAAGAGTCACACACAAAAGCATTAATCACGGGAGAATCCCCATAAAAGCTTGTAAGTGTACATCCACACTAAGGGCTCAAAGAAAGTGTGCTCATTTTAAAGGAAACCACACTGAAAGATAGTGTCAGATACAAGCTGAGGTCCAAAGTTTGATATTGATCTTCTGAGTCATCATAAAGTAAATGTATATCAAATGGCTGGATGTTTTGAGTTTTTGTCTGAGAACTGTGAGAGCACAAAGGTCAATATCAGTGCGTTTACATGCACTTTAATAACTGGGTTACAGTCTGTTTCCTCTAAGTAGCTGAGTTGATTAAAATAACATACGAACAAGAAACCTGGTTTCTGTGGTTGTGGTAGGGGGCTGGGCTAAGCTGATTTCTCAGGTAGACTTCAGACCTAACGCATTTAGACTTGTTTTCCCAAAACCCAGATCACTACAAAATATACAGAAAGTGCTAAGAAAAAATATTTGACGAGCTCCTGATTTCTCATCTTTTGTGTACCTTATACAAAACTGTTACATCAAAACCTACCACATCTGAGATACACTAAATACAAGTTTTAAATCATAACTGTAATTATTTAAGTGAGAAGAGTATCCGATACCCTAATCACAAATTTACAGAAGAAATCTGGACATTAACTCGGCCACTGTGAAACTTTCATATTGTTACCTTTGACCTATTATGTGGTCAATTTACTTTTATGCTTGGGATTATTAGCTTTCTTGTTTTTATTTATTTATTTATTATTAGTAGCTTGTTTTAATTGAGCCTCTTTTGGGATTTTCTAGTAAAAGGCAGAATTCATGTTTCCCTCTATCGTAGCAAGTCGGCCATCATGCTTGCATGGTTCTCTTTATGTGACATTTGTCTTTGGTTTACATCAGATGTAAATAGAACCACTGTCTTCTAAACAGCATTACCTTTGACTCCTAAATCAATATTCTGCTGAAAGGATTGAGACCCTCCTTCACAAGTTCCTTTTTGGTGTTTTAATTTTAATTTGGACGAGTCTTTATTTTCTTCCAGGTTAGCAGTGGTTTTAACTTCATGATTCTCTCATACTTTCCCATATCTTTTATATAGTAGTCCTGAAAAGGGACCTGTTTTGAGATAAGAGAGTCCTGCAGTTTATTGGGTGTTTTGTGACATCCTGGATGAGTAACTGTCATGCTCTTTAACTAATGTTGGAAGGTCAGTCACTTCTGGGAAGGGTCACTATTGTTCCAAGTATTTTCCATTTATAGATTTGGATTGTCAATGTGGATCGGTGGGGTCCCAGAGCATTAGAAATAGCTTTGCTATGCAGAAAATAAGTGAAACATTTGCCCTGCTCGCATTATGGAAATAAATAGAGTATTTCAAGAACCGGTTCTGGGAAAAGACAGGGCATTTAAAAAGTCAACATAGTAGATGACAGCACCATCTAATTAGTGCCTAGCAGAAAAAGCCCACAAAACTTAATCCTAGCGATTAAAATAATAATAATAATAATAATAATAATAATAATAATAATAATAATTTTTAAAAAAATCTATTGTGGGTTCACTATAGGAAATTCCTTGTAAGCCCCAACATTATGGGCATACCTACAGATATCCCTGCAGCTAAAGCAGCATAATACACATGGAAAATAAACCCATTGTAAAAAGAGATCATTTAGACAGCATGCAGTGATAATAAAGCTTAAACAAAGAAGACTGAGTGCTGTGTTATATATGGTTTGTTAATCAATTTTTTCACACATGAGAAATGAACTGGCAATATACCTTGGCTTACAGACAGTGTGGCAACCAGAGAATGATTAAAGCATGTCTTTGGAGTAACATTATTGAAATAAATATGCTAGAGCTGAAATATGTATAGGAAATGCTTTAGGACCAGTGCTTCTGATGGAGCAGCAGAGGCTTCACTTCAGTGTAATGTTGCGTTGGTCTTTTTTGTGTGAATCACTGCAGGGAAGATGAAGAGGAAGGAATTGGGATGCATTAGTTTACCCCCTAATGAATAGAAGGGATTTCCTTTTGATGGCCTATTTGAATGTATAGACAAGTTAGAGTCTTTCTCAGAGCTGAGATTCGGATCTTAATTACTTCGTTAATTAGCTGTGATTCACAGGGAGAAGCCTTGCCCTATCCAAAGTCCCTCTGCATTGCTGTGGGGGCACCTCAGAAGCTCTCACATCCCCACTCCCATTTTAAAGCACCAATCCTGCACTTGTGACAGTGATTTGCAAGTGTGCCTTTGCTGAAGGTGGGCTTTTTTCCTCAAATGTCAGCAAACCCCATAGTGCTCCCGCTCTCCACTTCTACTGCCTGAGGAAAGCAGAGTGGTTCAGAGCTTTTCTTCTTTCCCCCCTCCACTCTGTTGTAGACTTATATCACATGGACGCATTCCACAGATTTATGTTTTATGGTTTTCCAATGATAGGAGGACAGCCAGTGCAACATCCTGTCAGCTGCTTTCGCCAATTGATAAATATGACTCCCTAGCTCCGGGTGCCTCAACTTGGCAAATCAATGGAACATTTAGCTAATCACAGAAGGAAGCCACAGTAGGAAGAATGAAAGGGATTGTCATAAGTAGGCGTCAAGTGAACTCGCTGGAGAGGCAGTGCACAATCTGAGAAAAGGAAGTGGTTTAGGCATGCAGGCGAGCTTGAGAGAACAGCAGGCTGGCAGAAAGGAAAGGTAAGGTCCAGCTGAAGCAGCTGCTTGCTATTAGTCCACCTCACCCCCCCTGGCAGGAAATAAGCAATCATTTAGTACTGACAGGTACATGTTAAACCACTGCTATCGCTGCTCTCAAACCAACCAAATAATGGATTACAGCAGTTTAGTATTAACCTTTAAGGCCTTCAAGTATCTTTGCCAAGTTTACTCTGTTTCATACCAGAGTATGAGCACCCATTTTCCTGAATAGGCTGAAACAAGAAGTAATCCCAGTGTCCTATATACACAAAAGTATATGTGAGATAGACTTTACTGCTGGTTCAACAGCCACGTAAGTATCAGCTAGCACAAGCAAAGATATCAGATGTACAAATCATTTCTGTGTGTTTGGTTGCTGTTGAGACAGAAAAACACAACACCAAACAAAGAAAATTCTCGACTGAAATCCTCAAACATCTGAGATACTTTTCTGCACGAGAAAAGCAATAATTTAGAGGTCTCTGTTGAGCTGCAGAGGGCTTAGCGTGTTCAACTAAATCTAGAGTATAAATGTAGACCTGCCTTAATGCACTGCCAGGTCACAGTTAGTGTGTGAAAATGGCAATACAACGCCATTGTGACTGCTTGTGGCATGTGGCACATAAACAAGGTAGCAGTATGAGAAAAAAACCTACCGTATACTTTAGTGCTACTGTGATCAGGAAAATCAAAGGTACTGTAAGGTATCTATATCAGAGTAATATAAAACTGTCGGGTGGCACCCATTAAAAAAAACACACACACAAACACAATATGATTGTACAGTAGTTCATGATAATCATCAGGCCAAGGAGTTCATCTTAATTGTATTCTCAACTTTGATTATAATTCATTCAGTCTTTCAACCATTAAAACACATATTCATGAGTAGTACTATAATCGCAAGAAAGGAAAAGTAATAAATACACTAACCAGTTCTGGCTCAATTTATTGCCAACGTGATCTTCTTGCAATTAATGAGGCAATCACAAACACTCCGAATAGCCAACAGTAGCCATTCCAGCCAAAGCATTGCTAAGCAACATACTTTCTATTCACTCCAGAGGTGGCAGGCCAACAGACTGACCTCAAAAATCAACTTCATACAAAAATTTTATGCAAACTGACAAATGTAAAACAAAGTAGGTATTAGACGTAGTTTCTCTCATATGCATGCAGATACACTATTTCGATATGAATTACTAAAGTTGGAAAACCCCAGTTATATCTCATAGCACTATAATGAAGCTAATGGGAAAATGTACCCAAAATAAAATATTTTTTGTCCTTTGGGCTTATCCTGTAAGTTCAGGGTCACCACAATGGATCATTTGTTCCTCATGCTGATTTGGCACAGTGTTTTTTGCCCCGGATGCCCTTGCTGATGCAACTCTCCCCAATTTCTAACGAGCTTGGGACCGGCACTGCACGGCTGGGAATGGCGATAGGCTGTTGGGGGTTCATTGTCTTGCCCAGAGACACTTCACCATGTGGTCGGGAATAGCGGGGCATGAACCACTCATGAGCCACTCAAAATACCATAAGATTACATCTCGCAAATATTTCTTGACAAAAATGTGTACAAGGTCTGTGGATTGCAAAGGTTGTTTTGAGCACCAAAAACCATGTATCTCGAGAAACAACTGTAAGCTTATACAGCCAAATTTTGGCAAATCACACCTAAACCAGAAACTGAATATGAACTGGGAGTATCAATGCAACCTGGATCTTAGGTGACTGGTTCTCTTCTAAGCATCTATTTAAGCAAATTTGTCAATTCAAACTGCAACCGATAAATTGAACAAACCGTAACCCTTTCAGAAACAGCATTTGTACCTTTACAATTTTATATCCAGAGAAAACATAAGCAATGACATGAGAGGTAAGGAATGTAGGCCTATAATTAGCAAAATTGTCTTCTGGGCAAAGAAGTGTCCTGTTTTAACCTTAAATAGCAATGTCCTAAAATTCCCAAACATATTTTTCTTTTCATTAGTTTGATATAAATCTTATTTAATATTAGCATCAGCACTGAGGCTGTGCCAAAGCAAAGTTAGGGCCAAATAAAATGCCAACATCGAGGCAGAAGAAAATGAGCAGTCAGCTCTGTTGTCTGTGACAGTCAGTCCCTTAAGGGCCTCTGGCTCTCGAGCCATTTCTCTTTCTACAAACAGCTCTGTGGTCCAGCCCTAGATGTCTCATTACTGTAAAACAAGCGGAGAGACGAGTGACATACAAGCCACCGGCCCACAACGCTGCCTCTCTTTCAATTAGAAAGGATTAGACTAGCCTTTATGGGCCGTCCTGTGCTGCGATATGCTACCCTGCTATGTGACTGTTGCACAGGACCACCATATGTCAGACTTAAATAAATTACAGAGGAGCTGAAAGCTTGACGATAGCAAAAAGGGAGTTATGGCTCTGCTAGAGTGAACAACAGGCTTAATAGGGGGAGGATGCTGTAGCCTCTATAAAACTTCATGCCCTATGAAAGAGCATGGGCAGAGACACAGGTATACCTTCTCTCACTGACTCTCATAAATTAGAGCTATAAGAGAAGTTGTACCCAGTGTGCATTAATCAAGTGATAAAGCCATGCCAGTGACATTTCTGCAGTGCCATTCTTTGGCTAATCCAACAGGACAGATCTCATCCCATCCCATGGTATGCTTGGTAGGAAGAGAGGCCAACCTTAACGGGACAGCAAGGCTCTCATACTACCGCCTGCATCACTCACTTTTATGGAAGTACAGCAGTGTAGGGTTTAACAACACGTTTTACTCGTCAAAGGAACTGACATTACATAACCGTAAAACGATGAGGTCCACAAATCACCTGTGGGGCTGTGACGCAGGGAAGGAGCTGGGCTTGTTGTGTGGCTTACGACACTGCCAGCAAGCACTCTTGTGTTTGTGGGTGCATAGAGAAGGGTAAATTACCAAAAAAAACAACAACATAATATTATAACATATTAGTAGTGCTATCAGATGAAAGCAGCCTATATGCAGAATGTTTCTTCACCGAATTTGAAATTTAAAATACGTCTACAACTAATCCCACTGTCTGCCGCTCACTTGGCTGCATCATTTTCCAGTGAGTTTGTGCCACAGCTGGAGCGACTCCTCTGACCAGGGGCGTCTGTGGTTGAACCCTACTAGTCCACAGGTCCGGGGAGGCAGGCAGCAAGCAGGCAGGCTCCGCTATGCCTGACATGGAGCACCCTCATAGGGGAACTACTGAGTAATGGCAGGGTAACTTGATCCAGGGTTGGGAGTAAATGGGAGCAACTCTGACACCTAAATCATAGCTGTGGGATAGAGGGAGAGAGAGAGACACACACACAAATGTGGCTGAGGAGACAGTGGGTGGGACAACGAGAGAAATGAGGCACGAGGGTTGGGAAGACAGTATATTTGGGAAACGGCCAAATGACAGAGGATGAAAGTGAACGCCCCTCTGCTGCCTTTCATGCACGTGCCGCTCCCACCGCTGGGGTGGGAGGGACCTCAGAGGAATGGCAAGGCGTGGGTTTGAGTTTCAAATTTACAAGCCTGTCTCAGACAGTATAAACACACATAGGCCCAAAATGACTTCGATTTTCCCTGATGTCTGATGCTAATTGAGAAATTTAGAGTGGTAGACATAAATAAATGTACCCCTCTACATGAAGGCAGAAACATTTAACCACAAGATAATGTGTCCTACAGGCTAACAGAATCATTTCTGCAGCTAACTTTTATTATAATTTATTTTTAGGCTTTTCATAGTCTTTTGGTACTTTGGTTTTCAGGTTTTTCCAAGTAAAACATAATTTTAAAGACTAAATGTAATTCAGTGAATCCCAGCATAGTCATTCTATAAAATCACATCCAAAGTCATGACACCCAAATTACTCTATCCATTACATCACATTGGTGGTTTCATACACCGAGGACTTCTAACTACTAAGAAAAAAACTACCCTGGGGGGGGTCTTGGATCCCAAGTTCATGAACTCAAGGCAAAATCTGTTTTTTAAGACCTTTGTAGTAGCAGAAAACTGCAGAGGGCCTTTTCATAAACCCCTTAGTTTTAGGGTTTTAAATTAATACCAAACAAATGTGGAGTCAAGGGTTATATAGGCAGCATCCCTTAATTCTGCCCCAGACATCAAAGCCATGATAAATCTAGCCATGTGAAACTGATGTATCTATCAGCGCTAATTGAATTTAAATAACTAAATATCTTTGGGATAAACATATGCTTTCATAAAAATAACCAGCAACTAATTTCAATAACTGTAAATTAATTTATTCATTAATTAATATCTTCATAATAAATAATAAAAACACTTCGATCAAAAGGTCATTAAAAATGATTTTAAGTTCACAGACTCTGTCCTGAATTTAACCTTTACCTATCGATTTTTAAAAAATTTAGCAAAGTAATCAATACCCACTGAATAGCAATGGCAGTTGTGCAGAGGTAGTTTTCACGTATCTTCCTTGCACTACCTTAAGTTTCATATTGTAACTTTATTTAAACTGAATGACAGCTGGAAAAAATACAAAGCATCTTTAACAAAAGCTTTTTTTTAGCATCCATTACACATAGTAAACATCCCCATCCATAAGAATAGACCTTCACAGAAATACGCTGCTAGAAAAAACCCAGTTGCGTCTACATTTAATTAAGGTAAAAATACCCATATACACAAATGGCAAATACAATACTAAACCTCTGACTGCAGGCCACTGTGCCATTTTTTCATGACAGTGGCAGAACACAACTTTTTTAAGGCCTATATTTACTAAGCGCATATGGGACTTTACAGGAAAATTCTCAGACAGTAAGGCTTCAGCCCTATCTGTTGTTGACTACTCAGAAAGTCTGAGGTCAACGGTCTTGCTCAAAGGCAGCTCAGAACAAGCAGGTTCTGCAGACAGACAGATTTATAAATGATGCTGTTACTAAATTTAAAGACTTACCAATGCATTGTTGAATTTTCTATTATTTAGAAAATGGCCAAAGTTACCCTTTAAAATGTATCATAAACGCATAATTATAGCAAGCAAGATGACAGAACAAAAAACTGTGCATACACGGTCAAAGATGTAGTTTACTCTCACCACCCGCTTATGATGTTACCACACAATGACAAATTTTTACCACGCACACGTGGCGAACAAAATGGTTTTGCTGGAAGTGGAACATTGCCAGGAACTATGCTAATGCTCCAAGGAGCAGTCTAATATAATAATATGCCTTAGCTGCCTGCAGCCTACAAATCCTGTAAAAGTCAGTCATCAGGCTTCACATGTAATTTTCATTAAGTTTTCTTGGAAACAAGAGTTTAGCAAAACCAACAATTTAGCAGAGAAATAAATGCTCACCAGACTATTACCTTACCACATCCTCCCTTTTCCATCCACAATATGGTCCCCATTCATTATTCAAGCTAGAGATGCACTTTCCTTGTTCTTCATCGCTCCACTCTTGACATCTTTAGAGAGCACTTAACAGTAAGGATACGTATCAGCTGTTTAAAATTCTGGTATTACTACAAAAAAATACTTCGTATAAGAAAAGACAACTTAAAGGTTTTAATCTATTAGGCCGGTTAGGTTGATGGACTACAGCTTGTTTTCTACCAAAACTTACATAAAAGAAGATTCTGTCTTAAAATGCATCACTGAATTAGCGGGTGTATTAATGTTTTACAGAAGTGCTGCACTATAATTCAGTTTTGTAGTACCTTTATTGCAAACCATAATGTAGAGAAGCCATAATTGAAAAAGTGGGCCAAGCCTTAAAGCAAAATTTAACAGCTACAAAGCATCTAACCTGCAAGATTGTTTGTGTGGAATGACTAGCGGAATGTTGGGCTGTATTACCATACCCCTAGTGTAAAATGTCAACAAGATTTGGGAACGCTCTCAGCTTTTTTGTTACTCTATTACTTAGACTGCTACTTCAAAGAGTGGCAATGAGTGACCCCTGAAGTGCAAAAATCTAGTGTGTTTGTGTGCAAAAGTGTGTTATGGTAACACGATCTTGGTTATGATTAAGCGGAAATGTTAAGACAAGCATCTCAGTTTCCTCTGCCCGTTTCCAGCCTCCTCTTCTAGCCACATGTGAAACCACACTGGAACTGCTCTCCAGCCAAAGTAAATGCAAGAGTCAATCGCCTGGCATGTGTTTACGCTGGATGCCAGCTTTAAATGCAAGGCCCTTACTCATATTCTGGTGATAAATAATCATTTTTCTTTCATAACCACTGTATGTGATGAACCTGAAAATGTAAGACATTTCCAACAGTAAAACCCCTGCTCTGTGTTTGTATGGGGAATGATAAGTTATCCCTCACACTGACTCATCTACAGGGCAGAGAGCTGCTGTGACATAAACAATAAAAGCTAAATTAAGTAGAGCCAGAATCAAAGCAAATCTATGCGTATATGACCAACTTTATAACTGGCAGACACCCCAAAATAAACTGTACAGACTGTATGGAAAACATTATATCGTGACCTCAGGTAACAGCCAAGCTGAAAGATTTTTGTACAATGTCATGTTCAGAAACAAATGGTAACAGAAATGTTTGGTCCTTTATGGAAACTACTACTCTCCTTTCGGCTTTATCCCGTGGGTTCGGGGTCGCCACAGCGGATCATTGTCCGCATGTTGATTTGGCACAGTTTTTACGCCGGATGCCCTTCCTGACGCAACCCAGGCTTGGACCGGCACTGCATCGCTGGGGAAGGGGGAATGGGCTGTTAGGGGTTCAGGGTCTTGCCCAGGGACACTTTGACATATAGCCAGGGCCGGGGATCGAACCACTCACCCTGTGGTCCGTAAGCAACTGCCTTTACCAACTGAGCTATAGCCACCCCCTTGGTCCTTTATGGAAACATACCCATTAAAAACCTAACAAGATTATGGTGCATGTAGTGTAGGTAGTATTAAAATGGTAATTCCCAGCATTTACAAAAATAAAACAAAGGCAACATTAATTAGCTACAATGCTCAGAATGAATTTTTTTCAGTATCAATTTACACAGTTAGCCAGTTATTTTCTCAATGATTCATATATACAGTGGGCTGGCAGCTGAATAGTTAAGATACATGCCATGTTACTGCAGGTTTGAGTAAAACATGAGGCCTCTGCTGCATGTTTATAATATATATATAATAAAGGCAGAAATGTCCCTTAACTCTTTAAAAACATAATCTTTCAACATCCATAAAGTATTAAAGGCCAGTGACATTATAAGGATAAAACTGCTTCAAAAGTATGATGTCAGACTAATTATTCCATCATTAAGAAATGGAGGAAACATGGCACGGGTATAAGTCTGCCTAGACCAGGCCATCTTCAAAAAAAGGAAGAAGGGGACTAGTGAGGGAGGTCACCAAGACATACATGACCCCTTTAAAGAAGTTACAGAGGTTAGTGGCCGGGATTGAAGAGACCGTATGTACATCTGTTGCCTAGATTCTCCACCAGTCAGCTAACTTGGGATCTTCAGACCATAGAACCTTTTTCCTTCAGACAAACCTTCCACCAGCAAAGATTTGACTTTTTTCTTCTTTGCCACTCTCCCATAAACTTGGACTCGTAAAGGAAAATAAATGCACTGCTGCCAGCATTATTCTGTTAATTTGACATATTGGGAGAGGTCAACAGTCCCTCTCCACAGTACCCCCTTTTATGAGATATTACTTTAATTACTGCAGCTTTGTAAATGTATGCAGATTTTATTTCCCACTCTGCACAATGTCTTTAAATAAAATCAAAATCAAAACATATTTCAACTAAAATTAGACAAAAACAGTTTGATTATGGGCAGACTACCTATACAAAATCTAGTCAGACCTGATAAACTACTTCTAAACTGGATTACACTACTGTGCACTGACCCTTTCGGCTTTTTCTGGACTTTCTGTTTATTTTAAGTTTTTTCTGAAACAACCAGTTAGAACAAACTGATTTCTCAAAGATGACAGCAACTACACTGAAACTGGAGAATATGGAATAAGAAATTAAGTGGTGGTGGTTACTGTGATAATCGAAAGCCAGTACGGAGTAAGTATAAGTGTTGAATGAGTGTTTGCTGATGTGTGTGCTGTGGCCCACTTTCCATCATCAGCACAAAATACTGCTAATACAGCACTTTAGCTACAAAAAAAAAAAAAGAAGGTGTTTCAGTGAAAACAATTTTTCTCTCTGTGGGACCTAATAATGTTGCCTTAACATTAAGTTCAACCTTTTTTGACTGATGTGACACTCTCAGAGTGTGACACACATAAAACATTATATTAGAATGACATTGAAGCCCAAGTGACTCAGAACAAAAAAATAACAATTGTGTTTGTACTGCAAATCCCCTAGTTCTGAATTTGTGTTAACTGTAGAAGTGAAGCTATTACTGAAAAGAAAACACTGTCCATTTTTCCTGCACAAAGACCTAAGACGTGGACTTGCAGACCTTTACAGCATCTTTTTTGTGAAAAAACTGGGCTGTTGTAGTGAAAATAATAACTTGTTGTATCTGGAAAGAAGAACGAGGAACACTCTCTGGAACATACTGTATACCACAGTGAGAGACATTTCCAACTCCAGTGAAATGGCTCTGAGTGGAGGGGAATTTTCTCTTTCCCCAAAATCCAGCTTGACCTCACCACAGCTGATCACAGTCCTCATTTTAACATCTTAGATGTGTTTAATCCAAATCTTCACTCTAATCTTTGGTGAAATGCCTCAGCGCCAGTGACATGTTTCAAATTGGCAACGACACTAGTAACAAAGCCAGTTCACTGAGACTAGAATAGTAGCCCAAATTCTAAATGCCACATGAAACAAAGGCCTCAAAACAAACCAACTGATGATGTACAATCTTTCCTATGGAACGGCAGGCCGGAAAAGTGTTCCATAGACTGGGTGTGCATTTCTGCAATAGGGTCAACTAACTACCAAAGCAACACACTACCTACAATGGATTGACTGATTGCAACTCATGCTAAAAAACAAAGCAGATTAATACTTGTATCAGTACTTGTACTCAGTCCAGAAAAAAATATGTATTATGAAATCCCTTTACAGGATGTAAGGTTGTGGTTGAACTGATAAATATCATAGCAAGTACAGTACACTGGCTTTGAAGTTGTATAAAAAAATGCAGATGAACCCCACCAGAAGAATCCCACCAGGTGCCTGTGAGACTGAACAACTGTAGACACACACAACGGAGAAGTGGCAGAGAGAAGGAATAATCATTTCAGTCCCGCGGAAAAACCAACAAACAAACAATTAAATTAGCAGCATGAGATTATCTTAAATATATGTTTTTTCCTTGAGGGTGCATTTCCAGTTTGTAAAAACAGATAAAAGAGGAAACACAACACATGTGAGGCGGTTAGCATAATTTGAAAATCTGTATATGTTGCAACCCTAATAGCAACGCACTGACTCAAATTCTTTGTCACCTGATGCTCATTCTGAAACCTGAACACTTTTATAGAGATACTGGTCATGTTATGTTTTTCAAATTTAAAATCTGTACACCACACTGTGAAGTCTAAATAACCTAAGTAACCTAAAGCATTAAATTCAATATATATCCCTCTTTTCCTAGATTTAGGCTATAAAGTTTTAGGTTTGTACAGTATAATTTAAAATTAGAAATCACATTTTCACTAAAAAATAACCAGATGCGAAACTTTAAGTTAATTTAAAAACTTCAAAAATTGTGGGTGCTCCATCATATAATAAACAAAACAACGCTTAGTGAGGCCAGAAATATTAACATTATGTTATAAGGATCTCTCATTGGTTGACAAAGTTCTACCATGTCACAGTTTACATACTGTTACATGTAACAGTATGTACATGTTAGTTGTCAATTATCACAGTCAAAACTAATGGCACATGGTCTTCAGTTTAAATACATGGATTTCCAAGTTATTTAATCAGTGTGATACGGGCACCTCTGTAGAATACAACCCAAAATCCGTGAAGGCTTCATGCAAAGATCAACATGAAAAGTTCCGTTTAGTTGCTGAGACTGCACAAATCACATAAGTCATGAATGGAAATTGTTTATTGTCCCTAAAAGGAAACCGGCCTGTTTGTTCACAGTCAGATTGAGCTGCTACCTACAATGATCTGATCAAACCTCTAGATGACAATCATGAATTTACACTGCAACTGCAAGAATAAAGTCAGTTTTAGGGCAAGACAGCTCACACTGTTACTGTGTTGACTTATTAATGAATACTAAAGGGCTGTGTTTGACATACATTTTGTTCTTTGGGTAACAGGTCAATTCCAAGAGAAAAAAAAACCCCAACAATGTGCAGAACAACAAATAGCATGACATAAGAGGCTTTTACATTCAAACTGTGCTGTTAGTTATGGTTTAGGATACAAGAGGCAATTTTACTAACTTTGTGTTTCTTTGTGTTCACTTCTACCAACTGTCTAATTAGGATTAGTTGCTAGCGATAAATACCAACTGAAAAAAAAAAGTTCAAAATGTACAATAAATCCACTTTATTGTACATACACTGTATAAATATAGATGCCTTGTTAGCGCCTGAAGAACAATTTTAAGTGTTTACAGCAAGATTATGTAATTTTAAATAGTCACAGTGCCCAGAGTTACAGGCTATAATGAGAGTGTTTTCTTCCCCCCTGATGTGCGCGCATCCTCGATTGTTTGTAAACGTAGCCGTCCATCTGTACACTTCTGCTCTAACTAGGCAACAGCTTCTTCATTGCATTTCACTTATGTATCATCCATTCATTAGATGTCGAACTGGCTTAATTAATCTGGGACTGATTTAAAGTATCATAAAAGGGCTACTTCTAATGTTATACAACGTACATTTGCACAGGTGCACAAGTAGCTCAGAAGTGTTTCGCAGTATAAAAATAGTGCGATCAGTCTCTGTAACTAGGGAATCGTGGACCATCGACGTATTTCTGCAATGCACAGCTGCAGGGTTAGCTACAGGCCTGCTCTAACATTAACAACACACTCACTCACTCGGTGTATGACTACTTAGGTACATTTATCTGTCCGCTGTGTGTTGCATGTGTAGTTTCGTGCAAAAGAGACACTTTGTGCAGATTGTTATTTGACTTTGAAGCTGTTATTCATACTGTAAATCCAGACCAAAGCTGGGGGCTCTTCCTGGTGTATTTAAAAGCTACGATGGTAACTGTGCAAGCGAAGCCCTGTTTGGTATCATTCTCTCAGCCTAAAAGCAGCGGGCTGGGTGGAAATGTCGGATTAACTTTAAACATGTCTCACCTGGATCCCCAGTTATGTGGAGGGAGCGCCTTCAAACTACAGACAGGCTCATTTTTTTTCGTAAATACCTGGTAAAACCGTCGATCCTCATAAATGTTTCTCTCCAGCCATTTTGAGCCAAACCGTCAGCCTGATCTGGCGGTGGGGGTGGGAATGAGGGTTAACACAACCGAATTGTCTATCAGTAACGTTTGTCGGCGTTTGGATAGCCAGACATACAGATATATTACATCCCTCTGATTCACTTGACAAAATGTGTATGAAAATACGAGGAAACAAACCCCTGCAGTTGTTCATTTCATGAAACACCCCTTTTATCCAAAAGTGGTACGGCTCGTAAAATTCTGGGGACCTACCACGCTCTGCTGTCACTACAGCCAATGAGACGAGCGTCTGTGTAGTAAACCTGTGGCAGAGCAGCTCAGTGCTGTCAGTGACAGCTGAGCCGAAAATGCACTGTGAAGGTAGTTTAGTAAATTATTACTTTAGGACACTGTAACATTATGTTAAGTGTAGTAAGTGTCATTTGTTTCTTACGCAATAATGCAAACAAGGCATGAAACCATCATGTAAGTAAAACTGGCAACAAATAAAATACGTAGCTGCAGGTTTGTGACATGCAGTCAACACTGAAATAAAAGTAACACTCCACCAGTTTCACATATCAAGGTCAGTTAGCAACTGACTGACAGGCTAACTATGATCCAGTGTTTTTATTTTGTTTTTCTTTAATAGTTTGACTCATTTTGCAGATTACAAAACAATCAATTATTTTGATTTCCACATATTCAGAACCTGACTGTCAAGTTTCTCAACTTTTTTAATGGTGCTTCTTTCTAATAGGGAGGCAGAGTATCATTAGCTTGTTTATTTGCTATATAAAGATCAACTTGATGCATGGCTGTTATTGTGCCAAGAGAGAGTTCTTTTCAAATCCTGCACCTTATAATCTTTAACATGGTAATCATACACGTACACACAAAACATACAATTTATTGGCCATATCATGATTCATTCATCCCCAAATCTTAACATATATTTGCATACCCTATATTACATATATGTTATGTTATATGTTATTATATGCTAGTACTGTCTAAAAATTTCTAAATGAAGTGAATACATCATCTACAGCACTTATCCTTTTAAGGGTAATAGGGTTCTAGATAAAGTCTAAACACAAATTATGGCAGCATTAGGAGTACTGCAGCACTGGCATGAACTTTTAACAAAGCAAAACAAAAAATGATTTTTATCCAAAAACTTCTTTGGTACTTTCTTTATGCTTTAACCAGCTGTAAGAATCATAATAATGTCTATATTAATTATTGAAGTACATTAAAGGATGAATAAGCTGTGACACAAATGTAAACCCATAAACACACACATTTAGACAGACATTTGTATTGACACCCACACACACTCTCTTTCTGCTGGTGTTTCACACTGCATTCTTTGGTGCAATGAAGCATGGTGTTGTTAGTTTTGCAATTTGAGTCACCGGGGGCTACATATGTCCTGTTCTGTCAACCAGTGTCAGGGGCCACAGTGTATAGTTTGTGGCAGGTGGTGGTGCTCTGACTGTGTTTGTTTGTGTGTGTGTAAATGTGTGGGTGTGTGTAAAAAAAAGAGGCATTCAGTTATACAGTATGCTACTTGGGATTTCTCTGTCTTTTTCTGTTTCACACATATATTGAGAGGCAGCAGCAGTGACAGAAGCCAGGAGAACAAAGACTTGTAATCAGGAACTTCAGTACAGGTGTTGTCACTGCTGCTTTTCTAAAAGGCTCTGTTTCACGCTGATAGTGCTCAGAGAGTAATATCAATATTTTTCATCTCACAAAACAGGATATGAAAGAGAGCTGCCTTTTTCTGCAACCCTTGATAAAACATGGAGGTACCACTGATGAGCATTTGTGTTTTATGACTAACACTTACTAATGCTTGGTATTGATTTGAAACATACATTTAAACATTTACAGTGCTTTTCTTCTGTACTGTATGCATTACTATGTATAAAGCTTTGGACTATGTGAACTAGGAGTCTTTTTTTAACAACAGAGAGGTCTTAACAATAGAAAAAGTAGTTGTTGCATCCCTACTTTGTGATCAATACAAGAATCTTTAGCTTGGGGCCAAATAGAATTAAGAATTGCTTTAGGATAATGACAGTATCGACCAGAGCTCAGTAAAGCGTTTCAATGTGGCAGGTTAATTCCCTTCTATGAAGGTGTACAGGGAGGCAGTCTGAGTCAGGTTTGATGGTCAGAGTAATTCTCTCCAGCGTGCTGCTGCTGTAGCACGATGCACAGCAACTTCTTTCCCTCTTGTACCACAAAGCGATTTTGAGGTGGTGCAGTATGATTTGTGACATATTCTTTGGAAACTAAGTCAAGTTTGGCAAAACCACTGTAACTGCAAGATTATGAAAGGATTGATCTTCTCCATTGGCATGTGCCTCCATATCTGGAAACCCAAAGTCCTCAGGCAAATCATGGATTACACGTCATGAATAAACAGGTCAGTATGAGTTGTATTAAGAGCAGCCTACTAAGCATTAAGGCACTCACTCTAATATAGGCTAATAACACAGTTACAGTTTGAAAAAACAGGTTAGGCAAATAATCAAAGGAAATAAGTTGTTTTTTTTTTCATGTTAAACAACACGTTCTTTTGAGGACAGATAAGATTATAAATTATGGCAAAATACAAAATACTGTAAATACAAGTTGTTGCCTCTCATCAACTTTTTTCTATGTGCCGATATATATTTTTACAGCAAGGTATTTTGAGGTAGCATTTGTTGTTGCACATCCCCTGAAAGTAATTTACCTTGCTCATTATGTGAGACGTTGAGGTGTTTTGATGTTTTGAGATGAAAATGCTTTGAGATGAAATATTCATTTTTTTTAGCTGACTTAATTATGTATGTGTCCACTGTCAAGTTGAAAACCGCTGCTCCTGTGAGGGATGTTTCAAGCGTACCTTTTGCCCCTGGCGCAGAATACATTACCTCCTTTGTAACAGGGATTGCCTGGCATACACTCATATGCAACCTTATGGAAATATTAAATGAGCAGGCTGCACACCTCAATGGACACACTGAATAAGCATGAGTGTATCTTGTTTGTGACTCATAATGTAAAGGTTGGGTTGATTGTCATTTTTGACTCATTTGTTATGTCATCCGTTGTTTTAGCTAAGACTTTGCATCCTGTATGACGATACCTGTGCTCATTGTTTATTATATATTATTTATTATGTATTTAAAATAATGTTCCAACAAGGATAAAATGAATTTGTTCTCTGGATAATGAACAGATGGCATAGATGCCTATGGTAGAATTTATACGACGTTCCTGTGTGTGTGTTCGAGTGTGGGTGGGTGTGTTTGGGGGTTGGTTGTTCAAAGGGGTCCTGTCAAAGTAATAGGTCAACCTCTAAGGAAATACTCAATATGAGAGTGAGATAAGAAATCTGATGTTACGCATGTCTCTGGAGTAAACACGAAGCTACCGCAACAAACGGATATCCCTCTCTGTCTGCAAAACCTCTTAAGCTCAGTGATGAACCCAAAATATCTTGGTTTTTTTTTAAAGCTGTACTATAACCTAAAGACTAAAGACAACAATTTGTGGTTTTTCAGGCAATAATCCTAAACTATTTCTGCAGTCTCTGCTGGTTGTCTGGACACCTCACAGTGACTGCAGGGGGCCAGTGCTCCTAGCCAGGAAATACTGTAGTTCAGCACATAACCCTACTTTAAACCAAGATAACCCTCCTCCCCTTGGCACTCACATAATATTTACAGTACAGACAGGAGAGTGTTATAGATCTTCTCATCTAACTCTCAGCAAGAAAAAATAAGAGTTATATGCCAAAATGTTGAAAGATTCCTTTAAACAACTGTTCCCAGGGCACGACGGGCAAAGATGGAAAAATATGGAAAACAAAAGAAAAATATATACAAATTACATTTTATGTTTGCTTTCTTCTTGTCAGATTTTCTGGTTCTGTTTAGTGTGTTTGTCCAACACAACCACATCTACTTGCACGTATGTTTGCCAACAGCCTGAACTCCTCCTGGCTTTGTTGCTCTTTGGATGTCTTCTCCCTTCCAAGCCATAAAGTCATAGCCCTCTTGTACTCTCCAAAGTTGTAAAACATGAAAATGAAACACCAGTCTATCTCACTTTCAGTTTTGTCCAGATGTCACATTGAGTTTTAATGTGCGATGTTCTGCATATGTTTCTAATAGGGACTTCTTGTGCATGTCTGGCGTACACCTTTGGTGTGAATACTCAAGAGGTGATCAGGGCTGAGCAGTTGGGTTACAATAGACATGTGGACATCTACTCATTTGTGAACAAACCACAGACAAGAAAAGGCCTTGGTATAAGCGTCCATACCCCTTAGTTAAGTCCAAACACAGTAACGTGCTAATGTAATCTCAACAAAGATGCACACAGTGACTGTTTTAGGGATAAACTGTTCAAATATATGTCACTGATAATGCTACAAGAATTTCATTTAAATTTCTTCCACACCTGATTACCTAATGTACCCATTGCTGGGCGAGTGTCCTCATCCTGAACACCTCATTACAAACACAAATTGAGGACTATCTCTCCGCGTTTATTTCCAAAGCCTTATTGGCTGTTATGTTATTACTGCAGTCATGCTCTGTGCTGGAATTTCATTTTGGGGCTCCCTTTTCACTCTTAAACTGCACTAGTGGCCTGTCACCCTTTCAGCACCTCTCTCTGTCTCTTGTAAAGGTGTGGGTGGCCATGGATGGACCCTGAAGTGGCCACACGGACTCTGAGCTGTGAAATTACATTAAGCTGCCAACCTAAGTCCCATGGCAATCCTCCCTTAATGAAAACTGTTTCACAGAGCAGGCTGCTTGGAGCACCGGAGACAATCTGTTTGACAACCAGAGCTTAATATGGAGAGGTTGAGTATAGGGACACCACAGTAATTGGCTGGCATTTTAGATGTTCTTTTATAGTGCTCCGCCACTATTCATGTGCAGAGAAAAGTGTTCTGATGCGCCACGAGTGTGTGTGGGAAAAGAGTAGGTGTGTGGTATTCATATTCATCCAGTTAAAACAGCAGAGGCCTATCAAAGATTGAAACATGAGCGCACGCACAAACATATACCACCCACGCACTATCCACTCATAAAGACTCACCATTGTATGTATATAACCATATGTTTTCAGATGTGTTTCCTTGTAATGGAAATGTGATGTATCTGCACGTAGGGGAATGCCACACATTAACTGTATATCAAAAGGTCACATAATAGTTATCAGAAAAAATAAATCAAAATAAAGATGCCGGCTTTAACATAAAAAAATTTGCTACCCCATTTCCCTCTTCCCAGTTATAAACAGAGGTGAATGGAACTTAGTGGTCTTTAAAGCCGCACTACTCAATAATAAGAATGGATGAAATAACTTTTGAACAGTTCAATGGGCCACAACAATCCTACAGAGAATTATTAGAAACTCAGTATTTACTTTTAGCTTTACATTAATTTTTCACTTCCTCACTAACCCACTAACTTTACTCTGGTCAACCCCATGTCCAGGAAAAGCAGGCAGATATTTTCAGCCAAGAGGCTTTGATAAATTCACTATACACTTCTTAGACAGCACCAAACAACAGACAACAAGAGGCAATTGACAATTACCTGGTAAACACACGGAAGCATTTTGCATCTAAATCAGGTGGTGGTTGATGGAGACTAAAACTGAGCTAAAAGAGGAGTGAATGTTTGATTTAAAATTACAAGGCAATGACAAACATGACTCTAAATGTTGCTTATGTTTGACTTTTTTGCTTTTTTGCAAAGGTGGAATTAAGTCAGTGCGTTGTTCTGATCTTGTGCTGACCCCCCTCCCACCCATCCCGTCCTGGTCTGGCATAAAGTGTCTTAAAGACATGGTGTTCCTATTGCTCACTATTCAGTAGAAAGTAAATGTCTTGTAAATGTAATGTCTTCAGCAGCTAACATGACACATAAAACAAAAGCCTATGCATATGTAGATCTCTTAAAGATCTTTTAAAAATGTTTGTGAAACAACCCTTTATCACTGCAGACTACACAAAACTAGCTTCCATGTCCTATTTAAATTCTGCATAGGTAGGAATTTGGTAAACTTTTAAAAAAAATAAAGCAGATGAGAGTCTGAAAAACACTTTTTAACTGCATCACTTGATGCCTTTAATAATGTCATTGTGTCCCGGCAGTACACCTCAGTTCACACATACTGTATTACTTCACTACAGGCTGGTTTCAACTATATGAGAAGATGCTTCCAAAAATAACACCTTCATAGGCCGACTTTGACGTCTATACAAGCGCACAAACGCTGTTCCAGCCACAAGGACAAATGAAGAGTAAAATTCAATGGGTGCTCCAATAAATACAGTATAAATTTAAACTGGGCTTTTCAGGGGATGGCTGTCTCCTTTTGACACTCACAAGAGGAAGGAGAAGACTGGGGCAAGCCTGAGTGGAGCCCTGAGGTTGTGTGGGTGTATTCATGTCTACGTGCATGCATGCATGAGGATACATTCATGCACACATCTTCCCTAGCCAAAACAAGTATATATCTTGGCCTGCAGCATAGACAGGCAACATTACGTTCATCCTTAGGTCAGGAGCTCTAAGCCCCATGGCCACCCACCCCTGTGGAATCATGGGAGAGGGGGAGTGTGTGTTTGTTTGTGTAACTCTGAGCTTCTCCTCCCCCGCTGTATGTCAATCCTTCCTGAGAGTTATTATCTAATCCTGATTTTTGACTCATCAAGTGAAAGAAGGATGAGAAAAAATACAATACAGTTTTTACACAGATTAATGGGGTGCATGGGGGTTCATAGTCAGCCTGCGAAGTGTCACAATATTTGTAAAGTTTGATCAAATCAGCCTGGTGATGTCGATGGGGTTATATTGGATTGAAGACTTCTTAAGATAGCATACCATAATGGTCACAAAGTTTTAAAAGACATGGATGTTAAAAAACAAATCTAAAGCCAGTGTCTGCAAGGCAAATAAACTTACAGTAAAGACATTGCAAAGCCATTCACATTCTCTGTGTGCCAGCAAAATAATTTCGGTTATGAATGGAACGAAATGGTTATTTTATAAAACGTTACATATTGCAAGTGCCTTACCCCGAACTCTTCATAACATAATCTACAAATACTCTAAAGAAAGTATCTATTATAACTTTTAGCTGTTTCAATAGTATATAATGTCTGTCACCCACACCTCTTTGTAATAGTTTGGCATCAAGACTTTAGCAGAGTTTTAAATTCTGCTTGCTTTCACTATTCAAATGAGTGTCTGAATAGTGAAAAAATCAGTAGGCAGGGTAGGAGTTCCCCCATCGATAGGTCTCTTCTTGCATTAGGCATGGAAATACCAAAGATTTAAGGTTCAAACCTGTGATATTGTTTCAGTTTTAAACAATGGCCATGACTCTTTTTTTTTTTTTTTACCTTTCAGATATCTTTGGCAAGCTGAAAACGTGATACATTAAGAAAATGTTAAGGGGAAAGAAATCTCGATAGGCATGATAAACATGAGCTGCAGAACCAGACTGAGGCTCTCTGAGGGGCAGGAGCGAAAAGATCTTAACGGCACCTGATATCAGCAGAGAAAAGGAATGCATGATCTATTAGAAGGTGACTTTACTTAATTAAATTGTGTCTGCTCTATAGCCGGGACACCTTCATGGGCAATTTATCGCTTTGGCTCTATTTTGGGGGAACATTAAAGAGCACTTTATTTTGTTTGTTCTAGAGTGGGGCAACCTTACTGGGCAGTTTTTTGAATTTGTTCTACTATAAGGGGAATTTAGAGGCAACTTTAGTGGTATTTGTTCGTCCATTTTGGGGTCCCCATTACTAGTAGTACCTTTAATAGTGTAAAAAGTATAATGTTTCATCAGCATTGCAGTGGAGCAGAAGCTAAAAGCAGCATAAAACGAAAACTTTGAGTTAAGTACAATTACCTCTACACAGTGCATAAACATTTGCATGTTGCAAACGCACTAGCAGGAGTTTTGATCCCGACAAGTAATCCAAACGCCATGTTCAACAGCAGTGCCCCTTTAATAAGTGTGAAGTATTAAATTGCTGTGGGATGTCTAAACAGTGTTTTGGTTCTGTCTGCTCACCTTTCCTGCTCACTAACATGTTTGAGGTGTGGCTCACTCTGACCAGCATGTCAGCTACTTCCTGTCTTGAGAAAAAAGCCATAGAGGAAGACGGAAGTGGAGCATACTCCGGCTTGGTGGAGGAAAATCAAGAGATTGACATCTAGTCCTCAAAACATTGTATTGTTGGGATTCAGACTCTGACGGCATGCATTCAACTCCTGTTGAATACTTTAGCTCTTATTTGTTTTAGGAGTTTCCCCAAGGGGCCGACTTGACCCCATCAGAGAGACATGAGAAAATTCTCAGCCATGCAACAGGATCCGTTTATTTGCTGCAAGCCGGATTGTTAAAAGAAAGCAGGATTTATACATCAAAAACTGGGTTCTTCTTTCAAACTCTACTCTCGCTGCTGTTTGTGCTTCATTTTGAATCTCAAATTGATTTTTTTTCTCTCCACAGTATCTGTTGCATGGTAGGCTCCACCTGAGCACTTTTTAAGTGTGTTTGTATGTGTGTGTGTATGACTTTTAGCTGCATAACAGCTTAGACTGCAGCTGAGCAGACTGCCATGCTAGTGATAGTGTTGAGTGGGGGTTGGTGGTCTGTGGAAAGGGGAGGAGGACCTCACATTTAGCTGCCGTCTCTTGGGAGAGATTAAGCAGTTTAGTCTTTGCTGTGTCTCTCTCTATCACTGCCACTGCCTCCTGCTTCTCCTCTCTATTTGGAGCAAGGCAGGGTGTACCTTTTCTGTCATCCTCCTTTTGCACTTTCTGTTCCTCTCTTCTATTCTCATTTCCTCTGCGCCTCCAATCACTTGTTTTTTTTCATCCATCCTGTTTGCTTCTGACACTCTGAGCTCTTTTGCTTTCGCCTGAGACTGTTTCTGTTTTACACTCCCTCCCTCCCTCTCCCTTTTTCCCAGCCCTCTGACCTGCAGACATTCAGCTGATTCTCTTAGCTGACAGCACAGATGGCACAGAGCTAGCGGGGCTGTGGCTGGATGTATGGGACAGAACTGCCCCCCTCATATGCAAACCAGCCCCACGTTTCTCCCACTCACCAATAGGCTGCTTTGGCTGGGCCGTCCCACTGAGCTGATCCCCTGGCCCTGCATGGAGCACCACGGAGCTCAACCACTAGTCCCATTAATCTCCTAAACGATCCTGGACCTAAGAGGATCAATACTCATTTTCAGGGAGCAGCATGATCCCTTAATGTAGTGGAGGTTGGATGCTTATCCCTCACTCTCCCCCCACTGATCCTCAGTTTCAACTCCCCATAGGAAGAGCAGTAGTGAGCCTTTCATTTAGTTAAGGCAATATCTTGGTTTTATTACTGAAAGCATTATTCAGGTGAATAACACCTAGATGCAGAAAACTTCGTGATTATAACTGCTCTGTCTTTATTAGTTCAGGAATTAGTTTTATTGTAAAGTAGCTGTTTTTACCAAATTAGATCAATGTCTTGTAATTGACTTCTCTGACCTGGCATTCATCCAAATAAAAGAGTGACCATCAGGAACCCTGTGTGTATCCAACAACATAACCAACTCTGTGTGATTCCCACTGGCTGGGGTATGAACTGGCACTTCCAGTAAAAAATACACCTAGATTAGCCAGTGAAAATAAATCACCCTGTTTTACACAACTTGACCTGAAACGCATAAAAGATGTCTCCGGGCTATTTTGTATTAGTAGTGGTTGTATAATTGTTATTCTTTGTTTTCCACAGATGCTGAAAAATGACTTCATGCTAAAAGCGGTGTGATCCAAGGAAAATGGGAAAGATTGGACTTTCCAGTGAATAACAAGAATCCTATTTTCCAGGCTCGGTGTGCAGGAACAACCACACGGTTAGCTGAGCATCTCATCATTGATCTGTGCTGATGCAGCTTGTTTCTGGGGCCTTTTTCATCAGGGAAGGCAGACAGAGAGAGAGGGAGAGAGAGAGGCTGGGCACCCTCCCCATCCCATGTCCCTCTTCAAACAGCCTGTCTGCTGGTCACCTGGTGCAAATTTGGAGATGTTGTTTATGCTAAGGCTATTACTCCATGTGTGGGCAGCCTGTCCTGAGACCTGGACTACTCTGCTGCTACTGAATTATTCAGTCCAGAGATAGGCCATCCTGTGTATACAAGCTCTCACATGTGGCTGATAAGTTGATTGTCCAGCAATAAAGAGTTTGTTACCTGTGACAGGTCTTTAAACAACAAATGTGGAAATACGTATAGATTTTGTGTCGGGGTAAATGATGAAAAAATACTGAACGTGCACTCCAAATATATCTTAGAAAGCTAGAAGAGAAAGTGATAACTTCAGCTTGCTCCTTTAATCACTGCCAGTAATAACAAAATATCACGGCTCCATTAAACAGCCTGTCTCGGCAATACAGGACATCCAACTTAAAGTAAAACTGGGTTACACAGTCTAGGTGCGACAATAAAATGAATGATGACAACATCTCACATACCAGAGGTCCAGGCACCAGAAACCTTATAGTCATCTGCTTCAAGAATAGTCACACCCTCACGGCAACTGCTGCTCCTCTGACCTATAATTGCATATCATGGGACCTCAAGCATCAGTTCATTCTGGGCAGAGTTTATAAACTTCATCTTTCCTGTCACCACAACTTTCCAGAAGAATTCACCTCAAACATGTGATTCTGGATTCTTTTTTCCTTTTTTTTCTATTTACACAGAGCCCAGTGTGATAAGTGGTGTACGTGTGTCTGTGTACTGACGTGTGATTGGACGCAGCCTGAACCTGCTGATTGTGCTGGCATGTCTGCATCCTCTTCATCATCACTGCAGTGAGCTCGGCACAGGAGAACAGCAGGGTCTTTCTTTAGGTGGAAGATTGAATCAGTGATGACAGTCTCATGACCTCTTCCTCTCTTCTCACACACACACACACACACACACACACACACACACACACACACAGTCTGTTGTGGTGCTATCCTACTGTGCTACACACACACACACACACACACACACACACGAGACACATAAACAACAAATTGAGTCAAAGTTGAACAGCAATATCTCATATTTGAGGGTCCTTATTGTATCATAATGATTACATTAACAGTGGTGTGTTTGTTTTAAAAAAAAGTACAATAGCTTACTGTAGGTAGTTTGTGATATTAAACATACTGCATATTTATAAAACTAATCGCCTAGGCCTACACCTTTCACTTATAATTATTATATGAGAGCATAGCTATACCTTTTGTTTGAAATCCTTAATGCACACTTATAGCCTGGGCAGGTACAATGTACGTGCGGTCGTCCCTCTCACTTCCAGTATATAGAGTGAGTGGTAAAGACAGCGTGGTTCGGGGAGGTGCGGGAAGGTGATGTCGTAAAACTGAGTGTCGTAAACCAGGTGCGGATAAGGGGAGGTGAAGGGGAGGGAGGAGAAGGAGGGGGAGAGGGGGTGAGAGAGGAGGTGACTCTCCGGCAGCATTTAGACACAACGAAAGGATCATGGCGGATGGCCCCAGGTGTAAGCGCAGAAAGCAGGCGAACCCAAGGAGGAACAACGGTGAGTAAAACTACTTCCGACGCGGACCTTTTCTTTCGGGGAAACCGTCTAGAGGCTATTCCGACCGCCGGTAATTTCACCGAAAAGTTTGGGAGCCCCCAAGTCCAGTTTTTAGTAAAAGAAAGTGCTGGCAAGTAGCAAGTGAGCGCTGTATTACAGCCCTATGTGGTGTACCGTTATACCTGGGTCGCGTCTCTCCCTCCGCCTAGCGGTCCGCTGCACCGAAGACCGTTATACGCACCTCACCCTCTTATCAATGGACCAGCTTTTGTCTCCACTTTAAAACCCTTTGAGCGTTTGAATACACTTTAAACCCATTTGTACAGTCTACGTTCATTGAGTTGGTTACGTTGTATCGAGTTTTTAAGCCCACCACCACACTCGGGACCTGTTTTGGTGGGCTACCTGATTCTTATTGCGGACTTCGAGATTCTAACTCGATGTCCTAACAAGTTGAGCTGAGAATAAAATGAATAAATAAGTAAATATAGCTGTACTTGAGTTAAAACGCGTGGACATTATTTGTGTTTTGAACAGAGGGAAAATAACTCTTTTGGTTGTTCTTTCTTTTTCTCACTGGCAGCAGGTAGCGATAGGACACTGTTGCTGCAGTACGAGGGCTGACAAAACGCATGTGTGCTGATTTAATACTGCCTGCTATATACTGCGAATTAGCTTCAGAATCACCACGGCATCATAATATTTTAAGGGAGAAAATGAAAGACATTCGCGCTGTTGTGTTGTGAAGCAGGTCCCCCCCCCCTTCCCCCGCAACTTAAAACTGTTTTAGTTCAGTGCGGCACACACCGTTCCCAGTATCTGTTTTAACGAAGCCATTTGATTGTAAAGTAACGGGAGAACGCTCAGTAGAAACACGGACGGGATAACGAGGTTCCGGACAACGAGGAATATCTCACGCGCTGTTTGTGTGAGCAGGGCGAGCGCAGCCCATATAAGGACAGCGGATCCTCTCCCGTCGCGCGCTGGGGATCCTGATTCTTGTAGGACCGTGGACACGAGCGACTCTTTAAACACACTCTTGTTTTTTCTTATTCGATCTGTAATTTCTTGCTTTAATACAATGTCTATACAAATGGTCAATAACAAATGCGGCATTATGTGCGTTTTATAGTTCTAGTGTGCGAAGCTCGGGGGGGGGGGGGACTTACTGTGGCGTCAGAACCGTTTTTAATAGTTAAACAGTAGCATATATGGCGCTTTTCAAGACTGGATACTTTGCTGCTAAGTGCCTCCTGCACGTATGTGCATGTACATTTGTTTGCCTTAATTTTATGGGGAATCTAAAGGACTTTTGCAAGTTGGTAATGTAATAATGCAATGTTCCGTGCTATTCTTCGGAGCTTTGACGTCGTGGGCTGCCGTGACTCCGTGAATAGACAAGTTATAGTTGGTTTTACTATTTGGAATTATTGTAATAATAAACAAGAAGGTTTTGCAGCAAGCCTGTTGTCTACCAGCCAGTCATGCTCATGTGTTGTGCCACCCAGTGTAACTTGAAGGAACTGGGTTAATACAGGAAATTTTATGTTTTTTGTGTGTCAAAACAAATCCGCACGAGGTGAAGTCGCTTTGTAAGAACGAAGGGTTTGTGCGCAGCTGAAACCAGTAATCCGTGGGAGGAGAATGCGACCAAATGGTGTTTTCTGGTGAGGGGTGGCTGTCGTGTGAATTTTCTGTGGCTACCTGATGAGTGATGTAAAGAGTGACATGTTTTTATATGCGCGCTGTTGATTTTCACATTCATTCCGTTTTTTATATGCTATATTTAACTTTGTAATGCATTCAGACCCCGATGAGACTCCAGTCCCTCTGTGCACTGCATTCACAAGGTGTGGACACACCTCAAATAACGGTCCTTAAGTGTGGATATTTTTCTGCCTTGTGTGAGAATAATAGGGAAGGATTCGTGTTTACAGCGAATACACCTCAGGACGTCTACCTGCCCTTCGTTGTTTTCTATTTAACTTAACAGGATTTAAATAAACCCTTCTGAATATTGACGGAACCTATTGGTATTTAAATCCCGATCTGTAAAGAAACAGATGTGTTTCCTGTTACTTTGCTCTATTTGCATGTACTTCAAAGGGTTGTCAAGGTGTGCTGGTGATCTGTCATATAAATCTCTTTCTCTTTAAAGTACATTTCTTGGTATTTTATGATGTTTTAGACTTGGTTTTGTTACATTTTTATAACAATATTAGCATCTTAAAATAGGCTGCTGTCCTTGTAGGAACTTACCTGTATTTGGTAAAATAAAATAAAAAAAAGCCATTGTTTTGGCCTTATACTTAAGCAAGACCTCAAGTTGTGCCCGACTTGTTGTAGTCAGTGTGTTTGCCAGATCCCTGGCTATAGCAGGGGAGCTGAGATCAAGGTGAGCCCCATTCCCTGTTGTAAAGGGAGAGGTGTTAACAGCCTGCAGGACGACAGGTGTTTGCAATCGGTGGGATACTACAGCTTTCTTTGTCACTTCTCCCCAGTCAGCTCCCCTTAGGAATAGCAGCAATGGTAATTTAACACAGCAATTGGTGAATAGAGGAATGTGCCCAGTATTAACATTCTTTGCAAAAATAAACAGGGTTGTGCTGGGACAGCTCTGTACCCATGCAGGGCTTGTGGGTCAGAGGTTTTCAGAGCAGTGTTATGCAGACAATTTAAAACAAGTGTTCATACAGTTAGCTTGGATTTGTATTTATTTGACAGTTTTAGTTGGTCATTTGTCCGATCCCCTAATCTTTCCTCTTTCCCACTCTTTCTCTCTCTTTCTCAGTGAGGGGTATTCACACTCACACTCACAGCTCAGTGAATCATGCATCAAATAAGGAAAATTAGGTTGTGGGCTTGGAACTTGGCAACAACTTATGTAATGTTGAAGAACATGTTTATTGGGTTGGTAAAACTATACTTAAACTATACTTAGTGCCCTGGCCTCACTTACACCTTCTACAAACTAATGACTAATAATGACAACCATATCCTGTAAGATTTTGGGAAAATTATAAAAAAGTTGGTTTAGTTGGTTTCATTTTGTGACACAAGCAATGTTTTGGGCTGTAGTGAAGACTAGTGAAAGAGGGTGGTGTTTGGCTTTTTAGCTCCACATGCCGCTTCAGTTTTTAAAAGACATCTGTTTACATTTAAATAGTCCACCCCTGTTGTGTGAAGAGTTTAGCAGTGGAGGAAATTTTTCATTTATCTCACTGCTTTTCACCTACTTCCTCAGCAGCTTCATTTGAAAGTGCCAAGTAAGAAGAAAATCCCCCCGCCTCCACTCTCTCCTTACGTCTTCCCTCTCACTCCTTCTTCCAGAGATTGTCCTTTATTTGGGAGGAGTTCAGACACAGTAGCCAGGGCTGCTGTTGATTGCCCCCTGACCTAGGCACCCATGCGTGCATAGAGTATGACTTCACTTTCCCCCCGTGCCATTGTGAGGCTTCCAGCATGTTCAATTGTGTTTGTGTTTAAGTCTGTTCAATGAAAGAGGAAGAGAGGAGCAGGGGGCTGTGGGAGCTGTAGATTTTTTTTCAGTCCCTCCTTCTTTCTATCCATTCCTCTCTGACCCCTCAAACTGTGGGTTCCACGTTTCCTGTGGAGTAAAAAGGGGGTTGGGAATACAGAGAGTTGGTGAGAATTGGCTGAGGTGGTAAAAGAATTTTACAACAGGTGACAACTGAGGGAATGATGCTGGCAGATGAAAAGCATGGCATAAAAGGTACCTATCTCAGAGACTTGTATTGATTTTAGTCTCAAAACTAGATCCAGTTTGTGCATCAGACATACATCAGCAAAAAGGCTGTAAAGTTTACAGAGTTTGCAACTTAATTACTTTTTCTTATTAACTATTTGGACAAATGTTTTGCGTCCAGCTACGCTTCATCCCTCAACATGTCAGTCAGGGTGGGAAAAAGCCTGTCCTCATCTGACCATTCAGCAGAGTTAAAATTATGTAACGTAAAACCACACTCCCACCTCTGTTAAGGCAGCTTAATCATTAGCTGCTTCCATGGATGCTGCACGCATTAGCCTATAAAAAGGTAAAGCAGGAGTTTTAAACCCAGAGTCAGTTTCAGTAACCCCCTTAACTGCGCTTGGATGTGCTTTATTAGGGTTTGTGTGGCTGAATGCTTAAATGAACCATTGTGTATTCAGGCTTCGGTGAGAAAGCCTGAGGAGAAAGAGCCTAGTTACCTTTGCAGTTTGCCTGCTCTACCCCATACACTTTCAGTGACAGAAGAAAAGATCCATTCAATGGGCCCGGCATGGGGAGGGAGAGCCCTTTTCACACTCGGCTTGTGGGAAAAGTCTCCTCCATACTGTGCATGCCATTTGCATATGACCCATTCTTTTCCCAAAGGTCCCTGCGAGGGAGGAATCCGTGGAACGTTTGCAGAATTCATCAAATCCCTCTCTCACGTGGCCCTGAGGCTCTCAAGGGTCTGCGTTGCACCACTCTGTGTAACATTTTTGTCTTGGAAATGTACACTTATGCCTGTGTGACGCTTACTTGCCTTAACATTAATGCAGATGCATCCCTGTGGCATTTCTGTCCCATGTATTTTAAAGTGGTAATGTGTGATAATGGGTATGCTGCTTTAAATGTCAGGGTGAAGGCTTAATTTGGCTCAGCAGGCAGGAGATTCCCCAAATCCCTAGCTTGGGCCATGAGGGGTCCATCTGCATGACAGGACAATGCAACTGGGGCCGTACGCCTCGGGGGCTCCCAAAACTGGTGATGACGCAGCAATACATGGATTGCCAACGCTGTGTCTAAAAGTTGCTATGCTGGGGGATGGGGTTAAAACATGGATGAGGCAATGGGAGCTTGAAGCGACACATCAGCTCAGTCAACTGAATAAAAACACAACTGTCACTCTGGAGCAAAAAATCTGCCCCCCCTCCCATAGAATAGTAGCCTGAGCTGCCTCTTGTCTGTGTATAGCAGTTACCAGAGCTGCTACCTTGATGTGAAACAACATGGATCAGCATCCAAGTCTGCTTGTTGGTGTTCAGAGAGTCAAGCCTCCTCTGCCCTCATGATTACTCCTAGACTCCTAAGCACTGAGTCATGAGCATACAGGTGTGTTTGCAAGATGGCTTTATGAACTCTCCAACCTATTTTTTTCTATTCCAACTTTACTGTCCCTTGTTCCTTTTTCATCTCTCAATCCTTCTCAGCCACTCCCCACAGGTGTGGGGGTGAGTGATAATATTCTCTTGTAGTGTGTATACTTGAGGGAGAGATTACCTCTAAATTGCTAGTGGAGGTAAATATTGTGTACGATGTCCCTAGCTTCGACTGTGTTTTTAATCATGTATTTGGTGAATGCTCTTCAGGCTCACAATGAGTCCCTTTGGGTCTGTCTGCAGACCCCTCCTTGTTTCCCCCATCATCACCACCGCCTCCTTCTTTTCCTTCCCACCCATCTATCCTCTCCCCTCCTTGTAGTCCTCAGTGGAGCGGTTAATGAAAAAGACCAGACTGACACAATAGGCAGAAGGCGGGTCTGGTGAGGGGCTCTTTGCCAGCTTGTGTTTGTGGCAAAAACTCATCAGGGCAAACCTCTCCTGTAGCTGTAGCTGCAGGCCACCTGACCATTTGTCATGTTTTTGTTGCCTTTTTATAACACAAATTTACAGGATGTCTAGTACTTTTAGAGTGTACTTGACCCCCTTGCAGTCCCACAGTGTTTCTGTCTACAGAGATGAAATAAGTTGATATCAGATGAGGAATAATCCTCTGTCATGTATTCTGCCTTGAACACAGCCATGTAGCTGGCTTTTTGCCAGCCCATTATGATGACCATATTGATTTTCCTCTTCATTGCACACAGAACTGATAATGGCCCTCCTGAGGGGGTACACATTCATATTCACATACTTATTCCAGTTGTCCCAAGGGTCACAGTAACTAACAAATAGAGTGGCCCTCTGTCCCTCAAGGCTGTGCATGAACTAGCTAGGCTAGACTAGCCCTGTGACAGCTCCAGCAGAAAAAAAAACCTTAGTCACCCTGTTTGTTAGTCAGAGAGAAGGCTGGCTGCTGTGATGAATGTCAACATGGATAAACATCCACACCAGATTAATGAGAGAAGAATGGCCAGTCTGAAAACAGAGGGAGGGCAGAATAGAGGGAGGAATGGAGCATCCGCATCGCCCCATTTAACCCATGAGTGTTTTGTTGAGCTCCCCATGACCCCAGTAGTGTGACCTAACGTAAGGAGGCAGCAAAGCATAATCACACTTATTAACTGTTGTAAAAAAGAAGCTACGTTACGTCTTTGTTTAAAAAATGAAAAACGACATAGGAATAATGTTTTAAATATTCAAAAGTTGACATTAACAATAAATAATGGTAATTCAGTTAACAATCACTCATTAGGTAATGAAGTACAGAACTATATTAGCTAGTTAAAGTTACAGGTTGCAACGTTTTCACATATTATACAGAGAAATATTTCTGCTTGATTAGTAAGTTTTGAAGCATTGCTATTTATTGTAATATGATAAATACTACCAGAAGGGCTGTGCAGAGTCTAGTGCGAGTGTGAAGAGTGAAGCAAAGCTTTATCAGAGCAGAGAAAGGGAGGTCTGGCCAGAGCAGGACTGAGTCCTCATATTAACGCTAGCTTAAGTTGTGCTTACTGTAGTTTAGGTAAACATCAAATTACGCAAATGAGAGTTAAACGCAATGATTTCATTTAAAGTTTCCACTTCCATCTGTTGCTAATCAACCATTGTCCAGATCCAAAGTCTGACAAACAGAGAAGCAACTGCAGACTTCACTGGAGAGCAAACACTACATGTTGTTTTTAATAGAACAGTAAAAAATGTAATTGTATTAACTATCAATGGCGAATAATGTGTTAATTATTATCATCCCTATATATAAGTATAACTTGCACTTAATTAACGCTGTATGAGTAGGGTAGTAGGCCCTAAACTGATTAAAACAAAGACAAATAAAAGCATTCTACACTCAGCGTAACTATAGTGTAGAAACACTATATTTCTTAACTTTGTTTGTCTGTTTCTGCAAGACCAGCAAGTTTCTGCAAGATTATCCTTTTTCTCCATGGCCACTGTTTGAGAAACACTTGTCACCGATGCATCTACAACAGTGGTTCATAAAAACTTTAACCCTTGGACCATCACTCCATATGTGTCTTACTTCTGCCATCTGTGTCACTGTTTTTCTTTTACTATGACCAAATTTTTTTTTTTTTTATAAGCACTTTGTTTGCGGACTTTAAGGTTATATTAACCCTTTATTAAATGTTCTATAGAGCAGAATTGGGATTAGAATTTTGTTCTTGCTCTTGCTGACCAGCCTGTAAATACAGGCTTGCTACTCTTAAACACCTGTTGCACAAAAAAAGAAGTCCTTGTAGAGTAAGGTACAAAGTGCAGTTTCTTTTTAATGTGTGATATCTTATGGAATTTAGCCAGGGTCCACCTGTCCCATTACACCTGTCGTGGCTCTGTTCATCCCAGTTCATCCAGTGTTCAGGCGTTTACAGTCAAAACACCCTGCGGCCTCCCTGAGCACGTTCCATAAATATCTGTGCATAATATGTGTAGTCGGTACCTCAGTTCCTAGTGATCGGGTTATCGTACATCTGTCGTCTTACTCATGCTGACAGGGCCCTCTCCCATTATACTGGTTCTGTATGTCTTGCCTACAAGTCAATGAAGCTTGGACTTTAATTGATCATGTTTGGAGTTGTACAACACTATTAATTAGTGCTTGCTCAAGACTTGTTTGTTTGTTTTGTCCTACTGTTCCTATCACAACAGTGATCATTAGTAGTTAGTTGCATGCCAGTACACTTACATCAAAAAAACTCACACACTATTGCTCTATCATTGGGGACATACGTCCAATTTCATTCTGTGACTCTTATTCACTCTTTCTCATAAAGTGCCTCACTCTTTGGTCCTTTGAATTCTATGTATTCTTTTCTTTTTGCTCTCTCTCTCTTTCATTCCTCTCTGTGGCAGCTGCTTTGGCTCTGATTCTCCAGCACCAGCAGGTGCTGTAGGCATGCAGCAACTCAGCTATACAGCACTCATAAATAACACCTGACAAAAGTATGAGGGAGCCAGAGCTACAGCCAGAGTGAGAGAGGGAGGCAGAGATTGAAAGTTTCCTCTGGCAGGAGAACAGGGTGTGGCTCACGGTCAAATGCTGGCCTTCTCAAGAAGGACATGTTCAGAATAGAGAGAGAAAATGTGAGGGCAGCAGAAAAAAGAGGAGGAATTTGAGCTTTTTAAAAAATATTTTTACTTGTCTGTTTTAAAGTTTTTACTCTTCCTCAATGCCAACTTTTCAATAAACCCCTTTCATGCAAATTTCTAGTAAATGGATCTTTTTAAACACAAGGCCAGCACTAAGTGACTAGTTAAGGAGGAACTTGAAATCGAAGTAAGGCAGTGTAATCTTTTCTGTAATTAGGATGTAAGAGCATGGAACAATGTTAATTGTGCTTTAAAAGCAAATGAAGAGGTCAGGAAAAAAATATGCACACTGTCATAATCATCATCAGTAATGAACCAGCACTCGGAATAAAGGAACCCATAAATCAGCACTGATCAAGGACTATTAATGAACACAGCTCAAAATCAAATCCAGGCTGCCTCTTTGTCATTCTATGTTCTTCAAATCCACCAACACCAGACACGCATCCTGTCTCATCAGAAGCTATCGATCAGCTTCTCAGGACGAAGGTTAGTTTTTCATTTTCTCTTGCCTCACCATGAACAAAACCAGGAAGTATGTGAGAGATTACGGCCCAGGATGCAACCTGAAAGCCCTTTATCTCTGTGAAAACAAGAGGCTTCCTGCGGCCCTGCTCCCATCCAGGCCACCTCCCCCTCCTTCACATACTCGGCCCCAGCACCTGTGGCAGCCTATTTAAGGCTCCTCATCAGGGGCTGCAGAGACCACAAACCAGGGCAAAAAACATAAAAGCCTGGAAAAAGAATTAGTGCTATTGCTAGAATCTAGGCCCGGCTGTTTCATGCCACACAGAATAAAGAGAAAAATAGCATCTCTTTTCAGACACATTAAAAGTGTTTGGCTCTGAAGTCTGAACCTAGGAAAGAAAGGTCTGTTTTTGTCCTGCTCTACACCTCACTGTCGAACTGAATCCTGGAAATAGGGCTGAAGAATACTGCAAATAGTGTCTCCCCAGTGACTTCCAAAACTTCCAGTGACTTCTGTCTAGCCCATACTCAGCTGAGAGTGGGCTGGGGCAAAGTGTGACACTGTGCCGTACAGATAAAACAGCCTCCTGTTTGCCTGTCATGACATTGTCATTTATTTGAGGAAGTTGTGACGTAAATTAGCTCTTTTGTCTCTTTTGTTCAGCTTTCGTTAAATGGTTACCTAATGATCCCTCCTCCTTATTAAGCGACTTTTGATAGGTAGGTATTTTTAGGTATTTTTGATAAGTAGGCAAAGACCCTTTAAAGCTTGTTGGTCATCTCAATGTTGTGTTGTTGACCCAAAACCTTAGCCTTAAAAAAACACTCCCTCTAAAACACTCCCTTACTCCTTTGAGTTCCTGCCACAGCTGGCAAGAATGGTTTGTCTTGACAGTGGCCTGCGTTGAATTTCAATGACCCCCTTCTTCCCCCTGATTTTTTTTTATGCCATCACTGCTAACTGGCTCCTATTCACTACAGTGTCCTGACTTCCCAGAGGGACCTAGATAAACAAGGGCTATTCAGTCACTGAAAAGACCACCCCCTGCCAGCCTTGGGCTCTCCTTGTTTTAGTGCCAGGCTGCAGCGCATCGCGCTTGCCACCAACGCCAACAGCAATGGGCACCATGCCACCAATTCTTCAGCCACACACAGCACACTTTTAGAAGGACGGAACATAGATTTAACTGTTATGAGTGATAAATGTCTATAGTTAAATGCAGCATATGAATGAATATTTGAAGCCTGGAGTGGTGAGAAAAAAAGAGTATGTGTGCTTTTCTGTGTGGGTGTAATGTTTCTTTATTAATGTGTACTGGATGTGAGAGAGGGAATGATTATCTTTAGGTGTGGTGTGATGTGATGTTGCAGGCCAAGCTGATTCCTGTTGTTAGAGTCCATCAGGGAGATCAGGGGTGGGGGATGCTCCCATGAGATTATCCCGTGAGAGTCACATGGTGCGGCTGAATTGCATTGAATGGCCATGTTTTCGTGTCTTTTTGAGTGTTTTAAATGTGGTTTGTGAGTGCAATTATGACCTCCACCTGAATTTTGACCCAAGTGTGAACTGTCTCTAAAGCTCTCCCTTTTTGTTTCATTTTCTGCAAGTCTGTCCAACCTTCCTTGTAATCAACAGATCTCAGAGGAAAACCACACATCTCCCTTGGGCGCCTCTCTCTCTCTGTCGCTCTCTCTCTCTCTCTCTCTCTCTCTCTCTCGCGTTCTCCTTACCAGATGTTTAAAAGCTGTTTGTTTGTTTACCCCGTGGAAGTCACTTTGATTGATGCCTACCATAAATTGTGCCTGCACGTTGATGCCACATATGGCAGAGTAAAAACATTTAAAGTGAGAATATAGAAATGGCGCAGTGACATTGCATTACTGGTTGTCCATAGCCATTGCTGATGAAATTATTACACATGTCACTGTGATCTTGGTGACTGCAGAACGTTGGTAAGCAAGAGGGACAATGTCTCCTAGACTGCAATGAACCTCCTGTTCAGCCTATCTTCATCAGTCCCCAACTGGCCAGCTAATTTAAAGCAGTGCCCTTCTAATTGAATAGCTGTCTGATAAATCTACCGAATCAGGACAGATGTTCGATGGGGTGTGGCAGTGACACAGCGTCTAGACGGGCTGAGAGGTGAACAGACGACTTCAACGTGATTCAGATCTAAAGGAATCTCATCTCTGTGCCCCATCTCTCTTTACTCTGCTGGTTGTGTCTGAAACTATGGAACAGCATATTAACCAAATAAGTCCCAGTGGGCAGAATATGTCAGGGCTATGTGGATTATTGTTGACACACAATGATTCTGAACTACATCCTCAGAAATGACATTATAGTTGATTGAAGTGTGCATTATGGTAGCAAGGTAGCAGGCTTATATTTGGGTCAGGCTTTATCTAGCCATCTCCTTAAATGGTAGAGGCCTGGTGCTGAATTCCAGGTAATAATTGTATTGCCTTGTGACAGATAACATTGATAGAAAGCGGTTTATTGTTAACGATAAGTCTGTTGCACCCAGGCACGCTCTTTCCCTTGTCCTTGGGGAGTTTATCCCTCAGGCCAGGCCAGCTGTGTTTTTATTAAAACCCAGGTTTAAATGAACCAGGTCCTCTGATCAACAAGCAGATTAACCAACTAATAAAACATACATCACAATGTATAGAGAGGCCTCCTTGGAGGCTTTGGCTATTAATATACAAATATGGAGGATTACTGTCTGCTGCTGTGGTCATGGAGAGGGGATTAGGGTCCTGGTCCAGACAGATTGGATCTAATGTGTGTGTAAGACTAAACGATTGCTGTACAACAAAGCCCTTATACACGTAAGGACTGATCTCCTCTGTCTGATTGAGAGATCATAATATTTTGATCTGTCCCATCACAGCTATGGGTCAGTGTTTACTTCAGAAGCATCTTATTATTATTTTATCCTCAATTTTACATTTTTTTATCTGTAATTCTAAATTCTTGTGCATCACAGCTACCCTTAGTTTTTCTATTATATAAAGTTTGCTTTACCAAATGAATTTGATAGCCTTTTTGACGATTGTGTATTTTCTGGAATTGGTTTTTCTTTTTCTTTCAATTCTTTATTTTTTGAGGACTAAACAAATTATACAGCTACTTTTCTGTACTTACTAGGTCAAAGTGCATGTTTCGAATACTCTATATAATGTGATAAAATATATACTTTACCTTATAAGAGACAAATTATGATAAAATAAACTGTAGAAACTAACATGATTCTATTGTGGTTTCACAGGTGTTGTAGTAAGAGAAAAAATCTCCAGAGATAAATCTATCTATCTATCTATCAGTCTTAGTTTCCTCTGTCTGAATCCCCAGTATGTCTCACTCAGGATTAAACTGTTGTCTTAAGGAAATCGTTGATGAAGACATATTAGATCTTTAAGAGAAGATGATTTAGTGTGCAGGCATATTTATAATTCTTAGTGAGCTACAATTGACTAAATTGACTGTAGCTATAATTACTAAAAAGTGCAAACATGTGTAGCATTATATCCCACAGATGTCCTAGAGATAGCAATGGGTTTGTGTCCTTTACCTGCTTTAACATGCGGCCCACACACAAACACACACCCTAGACTGTTTATCCCCAAGGGCGCTCAGCCAAAGGAGAGAGAGCCCCTTAATCATGTCCCTGTCCCACGTCCTCGTTATCAGCCACGATTAATGAGCTCTCCATTAATGAAAAAAAAAAGGAGGTGCTAACCCCTCCTGTAGGAGAGAGGGAGGAGGGGAGTTTGTGTGTGTGTGTGTTTGTGTGTGTGTGTGTGTGTGTGTGTGTGTGTGTGTGTGTGTGTGTGTGTGTGTGTGTGTGTGTGTGTGTGTGTGTGTGTGTGTGTGTGTGTATACATGTGAGAAGGGGGCTGATATTAAATGCTCCCTGGGTACAATGACATCACCTTCCAAGGTAGATATGATAGCTGTCACAGCTTGCTTTTGTTAGGGATGACAGGGTGTGTTTGCTTGCTTAATGTGTGTTTGCATGCATATCTGTGTACATAGAGCCTCACACTGTTTTGATTGTTCAAACCAAACTTTTATCTGTTTTGCCTTTGTATATCTGTCTTTATTTTTTGTCTATGTGGCTATACAGCGTGAGCAGGGCATGAGAAAGGGAGGAAGGCAAGGGATAAGGAGTGCATGGTGAGACAGTAGAAGAAGAGGAGGAGGGGGAGATGAAGAGAGCGGCAGGTGCAATGGACACCCGGCACAATCACCAGCACTCGGCAAAAACGGTGACAGGAAATCAAGGTTGTCTTGGTAACCTGGCACTATCGATTAAGCGTGGCCGTCTCCGAGCTCACATCAGAGTCCCGGTGGAAATGGGGCTGTGTTGGGTTTCATGAGAGAAGAAGAGGGAAAGGGAGGAGGGTGAGGAGCTAATGGTTGACTAAGAGCAAGAGGAAAAGAAGTAGCAGGTGAAGAGAGAAGGGCTGGACAATTTTGAGCACAGGTGATAGATCGCTCCGAAGTGTCTCAGCAACACTTGTCTCTACTCTGCCTTATTATTGTAAAATACTTCTCATCATCATGTCATGTCCATAGTTCAGGCCTTCACAGAATTCTGCAAACATTTAACATGCCCGTCTACCTCTGTCTCCTGCTGACTCCTTTGTTCACTCTTTCCTGCATCTGCCTATACTTCGGTCTAAGCAAGCACAGATCCCTGTGTTTCCAGGCCATTAGCTGAGATTGTGCAGCTTGATTTAAGGACCCTGTGGCACACATGAAGAGTCAACTTTTCCTTCTGTAAAGGGCAAGCGGATTGCTCTGTAAACCACGGCCTGTACACAGTGATTTCACCACTAAGGTGGTGATGTTGCATAAGCCCTGTGCAGAAGTAATCAATACAGACTATTGACTTGTTAGAAGCAGTATTTTTGGCTGATACTGCTCTCAGTTGGTGTATTTTAGACAAGACATGTCTCTTTCATGCTTGCATCGCCCTCTTTCTTTCGCCCTCCTGACAGAAGTTGAAATCACTCAGGCCCAGATCACTAGCAGATGTATCCTCCCTCTCTCTGTCCTTCATACACATACATACATACCCAGTGCAACATTCAGAAAAACAGAATAGAATAGGATAATTATTGTAATCAGTGGGGACCCATCCCCCTAGGGGGAGAAGTGGGCAGCCACAGGGGGCACCCCAGGGAGGTAGTAGTGAGTGTCTCACTCAAGAACACACCTGGTGTGTGGGATGGGAAGTCCTGCCAACTTATGCATCACAGCCTGATGCTCTACCCATTGACCCACCGGCTGCCTATGTGTATCTGTCTTTTTTTGTTTACTAAGAATTGTAACTTTTCTAACTTTCAAACTGTCTTTTACATAAAGTACAAACCAAACGCTTGTTAAAATTGTAAGGTGTGTTGCTTGAGGAGACTTACCACCATCTTCTTTCTGAAAAGAAAGCAGTACAAAACTCTGACTGTTTCCATCCCTCCCTCTGGCATCCTCCTACCCCCCATGGTTAGATGAACACAGAGCAGTCCTCTGTCCTGACATCATGTGGGTTTTACTGCCTGATTAACCCATAGCTATCTGCTGAGCCAGGCCCTATATTGTTTTACAAAGTGTTTCTTTTAGGGAGCATGTTCAAAGCAGTATTTTTGATGGAAACACTTCCGGGTTAGATATGAAATCTTGTAGTAGCTTCTCCCTAAACAGACAGTAAAGTCTTATCCATTTTAATGTTTAATTTTTGGTAAAATCTATAACAACCTGCTGTTAGTGTCTGTACTTATTATTGCTAGTGTAACGTCATAAAGCCACCTAAGAACATCTCTATTTTGCATCTTGCTTTCCTGATTTAACACAAACAGTGCTAACCTGCACCAAATCATGCATTGTGGGTATAAAAAAATATGTCCAAATCTATCCTAGTTAATAGATGTTCTTCATAATTTAGTGCAGCTGATCAAGAGACATATCAGCTCAGCAAACAAGTCAACGATTTTTAACTCTGAATAATTGTCACTGAAAAATCAACACTTAGTCACATAAGAAAATGAGCTACAGTCCTATTCACGGTTTACTAATAAAAAAAGAAGTTTCTTCTTCTTCTTCTAATTATCGTCAAAACCTTAGGACATTGGCTCTTTAAACCATATTACAGTGGATGATAATGTCTCCCACAATAAATATTAAACAAACAATAATTTGAGTCTAATGTATGTGTAGATACTTGCACACATTCTCTCTGTAGTCATCCGCATTTTTCAAGTATCATAATAATTAGCTAATAATAATAATAATAAAAAAAATTGGCTGAATCTGGTGAGCTAACAAAATTAATGGAATAGACATAAAAGAGTAGATTCAACCAGATTTGAAATAAACAGCTGAGAGCATAATAAAATAGAACTGAAAACAACGGAATCATATGTACCTTAGAGTGATGTCTTACAAGACTGTAGGGGCGCCTAAGATCCCCATTCTCCTCTCATCCCTCTTTATTTTCAGCTATTCTGGGCTGGACTAATGTGATGGCGGTGCTGCGTCGTCAGTGAGTCAGCGGTCGTTAGGGCGTGCAGACAGCACTCTGCCAGAGGCCACAGGAGCCAGTCAGTCTAATGATGAAGCCAGTGAAGTGGTGGGGTCCTGAGCGTGCAGGACATCCTAGAGCTCCATCCAATTAGCCTTCTCTAGCCACTTTTATGAAGACAGTGCAGGACACCTGAGTGTGGTCACAACATTTAGCCTTTTGACTGAGCAACCTGTTTCTGATTTCATGCTTGCACTACTAACAGCTTGCATATGTTGCCTATATATGTGCATTTTCTTTTGATAGTCAAATTAAAAATGCCCACATTTTTGACTCTATAAGTTGGTCAGTGCTATCTGTCATGTAACTGACTGAAAAAAAGAAAAATAGAAGGGGGGGCAGCCACAGTGCTTAGATCCAGTCATCCTCCCCTGGGAGAGGCTGACTGAACAGGAATGTAAACACAGCAGCTAAATAAACTGCTGCGTGGGGTACAGGGAGAGAGATACACACAGAAGAAGACAGAGAGGGAGGAGGGAGAAAGAGTAGTGCATTTGGAGATGTCATGATCACTCAAAATTAAATGACAGAGTACAGGGTAGATCTTAGCAGTTTGAAGTGGAATAAATCTCAGAGTAAATGGTCTGGATCAGGACAAATGCAATAAAGGGCATTTTCTCTGACCATTAGCAAGCAGCAGTTGTAATCAAAGAATTTAACCTGGGAGGGGAAATGACATCGACTGTGCAACGAGTCTTACAAGGACAGCTCAGCATTCCTCTCCCTCCCCTCATTTTAACACCTTATCTCAACCTCTCACTCTAAAATAAGATGCACTCACACCATGTGACATGGCACCACCACTTCAAATACTCCCCAGGCTTTATAAGCCTAAATGTGCAGGAGACTGCTTTCACAACGCTCTGCATTTGTTTTAGTTTTCTTTATGTGCGTGCTGGAAAAATGTGTTTAACGCGGGTATTCGTAATTTTAGGAGTAGCTGCCTATATACTCTATCCTAGCCCTATTTTGTAGTCTCAGATGTCAGTGTCAGACGTTGCATGTGTTTTTAGGGCTTGTCTTACCATTGGTGTGATTGGCTAGCTTTTGAAAATCGAAAAGCAGTCTAAAACATGAAAACTTTCAAATTTTCTTTTCTGAGATTTCTCAAATGGTTTAGTCTTTAATGCACATGGGATCCTCTTTTGACATTTCTTTCCCAGTGCAGGGAGAAACGCATCTTTCGGTCTGCATCTTCTTTAAGCGCGTTTCGACTCCACCCTCAGTTGTCATCTAATCCTTCAGGCTTGTTTTGATGTGGTGATCTGACTGTTGAGCACAGGTGCTGCCAGCTGCTGCCACATGGTCTTTTTGGTTGCTATAGTCAGGGCAGGTGGCAGCCATTACAGCTCTGTCTAAATAATAAACTGGTACCAATGTCATCTCGTGGCATCTATAGCTCACCAGTCCACAATTACAATCAATGGATGACTGTTGACCGATGAACTGATTTAGCTCAGCTACCCAGGCACTGTGTCCAATCACCACCTATCTCAACCTTCAACTATCTCCCCACTTTCTCAAAGGCACTACTTTAGATCCCTCATCCCAGCTCCCTGTTCTTTCCCCAATTGGCTTTCTTCTCTTCTGCGCCTTTCATTTTTTCCCAAGGTGGATCAAAGAAAAGAGGTTTGTGGAGGCGTATGGAACCAGACTCAACAAGCAGCTTTCTTTGATTCTTTGCCTCTTAGTTTGCTAAAGTTTACTGTGGAAAAAACACCCAACAACATCTGAATGTTATATATTTGGTACAGTAGTCACTGAAAACAAGTTAATGTATTTGGAAAAGTGTACTCTCCATACACTTTATTATAATTGAGTTAACAGTATATCTGTTCAGTCATTCCTCAAATTACTAATCCACCCTGATGTTATTCTATTTATTGTCAGTCTTCACTTTGTCTCCCCTTTACCATCACTTCTTCCCTTGCTTCCCTGCCTCCAACTCTGGGCGTTGGGCCAGAGGTGCTAAACAGCATCTTAACCTGGTGTCTCAGGCTCGACTCATCCTTTATTCATTCCCATTAAAAGAGCATGAGAGTTGTTCTCTGTCTGTAGTCACTTCTGTTTCCCCCCTCCATTAGAAAGACAAACGACTGCAGTGCAAGTGTATCTACCTAGTCTTCCATACATAACCACCATAAGGGTGGGCGTGAATAAAATATGCATGCTGGGTGCATCCTGATACCTGTGAGCCCAATTTGTGACAGACCCAAAGGTGATGCTGTATTAAGACACCAATACAATAGAGCAGTATAACTGTTGCAAAAATCTTCTCACAAGTCTATGTTTGTAATTGTTTCCTGTTTATTAAATTGGGTCTCATGCTACTTTTGAAGTATGCATAAAAGGTTTTGAGGAAATATGCAATCATCTTTAATTATATATACTGTAAAACAAAGACAGAAAGCCACCAACAGTATCATGCACACAGAATGTAGATGTTCGTACAAATGCCTCGAGCACTGTCATTAGCAGACAGTGTCCTAAGATCATCCCCAGGATAAAAGCCACACACACACGCTAACATACACAGACCATCAAAAGAAGCATTTTGCACTTTTATAACCTTGTATTTCTGTGAGGATCCTGTTTTGGAAAAAAATATGCCTAATAGTCAGGGTTAGTAGACGATGGACAGAATGAGATAATGGTTAGTGAAGTTGGTAAAAATTCTACAGCACTGACCTCACAAAAAAAAAATGAACAAGAGTGAGCATTTCTGCCGTACTGGTGAAATGTGTGGAGGGGTGGCTATGTTGTGCTTGGCAGGTCAATTGAAGATCAGTGTATACTGCGGCCTGTCATCACTCTCTCTTTCTCTCTGTACACTGAACAAGCTACAACTCAATCAATGAATGTATATGGTATAGTTGGTTGGAGACCAATGATTGATGCCTTAAAGAATTGAAAGATTTTGTGTGTGCGTGTTAATGTGTGTCATTGTCTGCATTAGAGGTGTGTGCAAAGTCTATGTTCAGCAGAGGTAGGTGAAAATTTGGGCAAGCACTTGAGCAATAATCCAGCCATTCCATTTTGGAAGAGCTTTTTTTTAAAAAGTGGAGGCATTAAAGAAAGGTTAATGAATAGCTCAGGATTTTCCTTTAATCCTCAGGTGTCACAGTGACAGAGAGGCACCAAACAGCACTGTTACAATATGTTTGGGGAGGTAAGGGTAAGGTTGTCACTGTGCCACTGTAATACTCTATATTGTAAAACATTCAATAGCAACATTGGACAATAATCGAAGTCCATATCTATGGCACTGTTAAATGCTGTACTTGCTGCATGGCTTCAGATGTAAATTAACTCTCAGTGTAACAACAGGCATCTGCACAAACATGTAGGCACATATTCACACACAGTCATGCGAACATGAGAGGCCTTAAAAACAGTTCTATCCCATCATTAATAAACACACACACAAACACACACACAGAGAGACACACACACACTCACATTTCCTACTCTGCTCACCAGCATTGTGGATAAACAGCACTAAGGTAGCTGGTGTCTGTCCATCACAGCACTGCTCAGTCTGATTTGATGGTGATCTATAATCTGTAAGGTTTTGATGCAACCATTGGGCTTATCAGCCACATTTGTTTAACAAAGCTCAGGATGCTGGTTTTAACAGGATGACAATGTTGCAAGATTAACCTTTGGTGGGGAGTGCTAGTCTTTTTTTAGTATCACTCCTGTTTTTTATTTATCCATGAAAATGTTAATGGTTTTATGCAATGTGTCTGTCTACATGAGATTCAGCAGTGACTTCTTTTAAAGTAGCAAGGTAAAATGTCATACTGTGAAAAACGAGTAATGTCTCATTAAGCCATTAATCATCCTTTCCCAAGATTTTGAATCATTTCCTTTGCTATTTGTTTAGTCTTTAGTACAGGATAGCCAGGCCGTACTGGTCATTTAAACACTAAAACATTGCTTTGTAAACATTAGCCCCCATCTCTCATTATGTCTATTGTAATCTAGTCTGTCCTAGTGAAGGTGTTCACTTTGTTTGTAAATTCACTATTTCACTGTGTGCTGGCTGGAAATGCAGCAGACTGTGGAGCTGTTGGAGGTGACATGCATGGCTCACATGGCGCCTACTGCTTTTATTGGATAATAATGGTAGGCTGCCATGGATGACTTACAGGGACGCACCCACAACGTTCGGTGTGGTGGGGTTTTATTTGAACACAAGAGGCTTGGTGCCCACGTATTGAAGGTTTTCCATATGAACCACAGCATGATGTATTTTCTGGTCTTGGGGGCTACACATACCAACACTTACACTTATGGTGTGACTTTAGCATTTGAATGATTGTGTTTGCGTCTCATGGTGAAATAATACATTTGTTGTACTCTAAGTGTTTGTGTACTGTCCATGCATTTATTTCTGGTTGTGTGTTTACTTTGTGCTTTGTGAGTCACACTGTGTGAGCCTAAAGTCCCGGCTCTTGAATACTATATTACCATCGGTGGGGTAAACTGAATTGACCTGCTATGATTAGGTGATGCTGATTATGTAAGTTCCACTGTACTGGAGACATATGTTGGGTTATTGTCATGTCTTACAGGTAGAACCTTTAATAAGGCCACTATTGAGCAGTCAGCCCTCATCAGCCCATTACAAGGTTGTGGGATGTAGCGAACCAGTTAATGAATTAACAGTATTAGATTATCAAATTACCATAGAAAGATGCCTCCATGGTGCTACTGTACTGTGCTATGCTGTGAAAGTTAATTAAGTATTTATGCTACAAAAACATATTACATAATTTACTGTAAATACATTTACACATGAACTAACAATATTTCATTCAAAATAAACACAGTAAACAGTAATGTGTAGTGTGTAGATAAACTGAGCTGTTTTTTTTTTTTGTTTCACCTGTTGGTCATCAGCTGTGTTTGTGCGAGTCATATGCTGTCTGGCGCAATTCACAGCTAGTCTACCTTCCTCTAAACATAGTCACCATCCTGTCTCCTCTGGCAGGTACTGGAAGTGTTGTGTCAGCTCTGTGATAGTCCCTTCAACTTCCTCCTACTCCTAAGATTACAGTTCCCCTTGCCTAAAGAAGCTTATATGTGAAAAGACAATCTAATCTGTCTGTGGTGGAAAAAGGGGAAGACATCAGAATGTGTTAGTTATGCAGAGATAAATTCAGGCTAATTATAAACAAGACAAATGCCTCTACCCTGACTACATGAGTGTGAGCCTGTTGTCTGCTTTCTACTTTCACCCTCCCTTACTGTGCTGATGTCCAGTTGGAGCACCTGGGAGGAAGCAGCTGTAGGTGGTGATTACAGTTCAGAGACTCCAAAATAACCTCTCCTTTTCCCTTCTGCTCTTTCTCTCTCCGTTCTTTCCTCCTCAGCCACCTTCTCACAGCCTTCTTTTCTCTGAATCACTCAATCATCCCAGTAACAAATGTAAGAAGTGCAGCATGTAAGAAGTATAAAAAGAAAAGGCAAAAAAGAGCCAAAATTGCCTCCATTCTCCTCTTTAGGTCTCACAGCTGCTGCATTAGTACATGTTCCTCTGTGTGTGTGTGTGTGCGTGCGTGCGTGCTATGTGTGCTATGTGTGTATGTAAATAAAGTGACTAACACACTCACACAGCCTGACTCATCAATATAGGAAACGGTGGGCCTAACTCACATGGATGAACACGGGATGTTAGCTGAACATTGCTGCATATGACCACCTCTCTCTCCACCCACATGTGTGTAGCTGTGTGTGCTTGTGTTTACTGTGCTAAAGCTCACATCAGTCATATGTTCAGGACTTTTCAGTGCACATGCATACTCCTGCTAAGTTAATTTAAAAAAGCTAGAGTGTTATCAGTGATCTGAACAGCTGAAGACTAGTGAACACACAGATACACGCACACACACTAATCAGGCATAACATTATGGCCACCTGTGCAATGTAACACAATCCAATACAGTGGCTCTGAACTATCTTTATTTCCTCATCCTCTCAGCTACAGAGCACATCACTACATTTCATCACGAAGGTCAGCGTGCACTGGCATGCACTGCCCAGTGGAATTCCCCCTGAACTGCAGGGAGCTTACATGGGTAAAACACACCTCTGTTCTTTGACCTTAATGTCAAAGAAACAAAAGCAAGCTCCACTTGCTCTTTGTGGTGTTCAACCCTGGTCAACCCTGATTTTTTTTCTTAAATTTGGCAGCATCATTACAACTCTACAGCTCTGATGACTTGTTATATAGAAAATAACTGATCAATAAAGCACTTGATGAGCATTGTTGTGCAAGCTAGCTCAAAGTTCACTTCACACAGATTAAAATGAACTAGTTCATGTTCATAGGTCACATTTTTAAAGTTTATTGATGTCACATAGAGAACATCATTTCCTAGGATACCTGTTTCATTGACAGGGATATGGGGATAGTTAGCACCTTCTGTGACCTATCAAAAGCTATGTTGCTTTAGAAACTCGCCTGACTTAAGCTCATGGGCCTTTCACTGAGTCCCCTAAACATCAGTCCTTCCTCATAGAAGACATCCCTACAGAAACCAAAGTTTTGTTATTTATTTATTTATTTTGGGGTTTATTCAGGGTTGCCAAAGTAGACCATTTGTCTGCATGTTGATTTGGCAGTTTTTACGTCGGATGCCCTTCCTGATGCAACCCTGCCCAATTTCTACTGGCTTTGGGACTGGCACTGCATGGCTGGGGATGGGCTGTTGGGGATTCAGTGTCCAGCCCAGTGACACTTCAACATGGGGTCAGGAAGAGCGGGGCACAAACCTCCAACTTTATGGTTGGTGGCAGCCACTCTATCAACTGAGAAACCAGAGTGTTATGTAAAAAAGTCACTGAAAAAAGTCATTGAAAACTGTGACACAGTCAGTTCTTCACCAGAAAACATTACTATGACAGTACCAGAAAGGCTGTTCTTATAGACAATCATGATCTACCCATGATCTTTATAGATCAGAGAGCTTTTACAATACCAAAGAACTATTGCCAGGTAGAGAACTTAGGTGTTTCTACTTGGGAGTACTTGACAAGAAAATTCTCCCTCCCAGAAAACATCTGGCCATTTACTGCTGAATGACTTCACATTATGGGTGACATCACACGGGATTGTCCCTGAGTCCAGTCCAACAATTTCAGTGTGCTTGGGTAATCAAGGTCCCACCCTGTTGGCTGTTGCATACTAGAAGCCCTGGTCTGGCCTCCATCATTCAGCCTCAGGGGACAGCAACCAACATCTGACCAGGAAGGAACATGACTAACTCACACTAAGGACACGACAGCTGTATGTAGCTTGCATATCATCAGAATTAACAGCTTCATTTGGTTGGCAGCTGCATGAAGTCCAACTGTTTGAGCATAATCAGTCAATTCCGCATCGGAGTCTGGTTGACTCACTTGCACAACTCAAAGTCATTTCTCCTGTGTAAAGGAGAGATGACTTTCTCCTGTGTTCTCCTGTGCACTCCTGTGGACCTCATGTTGTGCATGAAGTGATATAATAGTGTACATGAGGTCCCACATGAGGTCCCACAGCAGCCATGTTAGACTAACTGTGGGCTCATAACCACAGATGGCAAGGGTACTGAGAGAAGTGTGCCCATCGATTTCCCCAGCTTAACTGTCAATACTTGAATCTCCTTTGAATTCTGACACATTGAAGTAATGGTCTCCGGGGGTCTATGGTATCCAGACACACACCCATATACCAGCCAAGCACCGATAGCTGTAATTGCCAAAAGTTAGTATACATCAGTACATGATGACCTGCGTTTATCTGCTGCATCAGCCATTTGACTAATCAGTGCCACATTGACAGGGTGCATAAACAATGGTGTTTCTCACTCAGCCTGTGATTATTCATCTGTTGGCCCCTGTTCTATAAATCAGAGTTTGCATATTAGTCATATAAAGTGCAGTCAAAGTGAAAGCAGAATGTATTGAGCTGGTAGAGGGCCACGGTGGACTAATTGGACTTCCCTATATACAGTTTAGGTGAGGTTTTCCAAAAGTGTTCACATAAACACATGGGCCCACTCTTTCTCGCCTGGTTTAACAAGACAGGTTTCTGAGCTGTCCGTCCATCTGTAGTCCACCCTCATGGTCATTTAACAGCAAGGTAATGGTGTGAGCAGTACTGGTTGACTGCTCTTTAGCTTTAGTAGCCCTGGAGGCTGGCGTTGTTGTGTGGAGAGAGGGCTAACCCTTCCTGATCACACAGGGAAAGGCCACTTTGCCTGTGGAGAAAGGAAGGAGGGGATGTTGGTGGAGGGATGAGGTGACAAAAGAGCTTTTGTAGATACAAGTTTATGGTGTTAACCCCTTTCTCTCCCCACTTCACGTGTATAACAAGAAACCACTGTGACAACTGAGCAATAGCCTGAGGCCGTGTGTTTGATTATTCACTTTGTATGTGTCAGGGGGTTGTTCAGGACGTTTGGCCTCAGGAGTCTTGTGACAGAGCTGACATTCTGGAGAGAGAATGGTCAGCTGTTGTCAAAATGCCACAAAGAGGGGGATTTTCTACGAAATGGAATATCTCTAGCTGCACTTTTGCATGTTAGTGTCAGAATTAGTGAAACCACAGCAGGTTGTCAACATAAATCTTCGCCATGGCTTCGCTGAGGTGTGCTGACCTGCTGATTGCTATCAGCTTGAGACTGCTGTCAAATTAAACATACCGAAAAAAAACAAAAGGCACTTCTGGGTAATTTCTGTACATCCATCTGTATTTTTGTCTTTGTGCAAGTGTGTACAAGTATGTGCAACTGTGCATGTGGCTGCCTGTCCCCTCACTGAGACATCTGTTAGGTAGAGCCATAGCGTCAACACCTGACCTTTACTAAGGCACAGCCAGCCACAGAATGCACAGGCCAGTGTAAATATTGTCTATTGCCCTTCGCTCTTTTAGCTCATCTTTCTTTTCTTCTGTCACCTTCTTCTTGTCTTTTATCTTCATCTTAGTATTATTTACTTAATTTTCCTCTTTCAACTGACACCCTCATTTCAACCTTTTAGGTCTTCTTTTCCCAACCTCGATATTCCCTCTATGTTCTGTCTGTCTTTTCTTTCTCTGAGTCTCCGTGACAGTTTGTGACACTGCCTCCCTGGGGCAGACATCAGTTCAGATGAGCATCACATGTGACAGGACAGCTTTGTCTTTTTAAGCCATTAGTAGTTGTTCTCAACCCACCTTGCCATCATCCCCTTTTCGTTTACCTTTCCTGCTCTCTTTTGCGTTTGTGTTTGCACATTTCTCTGCTGCTGACTGGCAATCTTTGCATTCATCTACATAACAAACACAGTCTAGACTAGAGTGAAGAACCAATGAGTATAACTATGTGACAGTGCTGATGATGGTTGTCTTCAGTCTCCATAATGAACAGAATTTAGTTTTACTGATGTTTGTGATAAGTCTGTACACTAAGGAATACTTACAGGTAAGCAAGATTTAATGAGATTTTCCAGTTGGAGAATTGTTTGGCAGTGCACCTCCCTCCCCCTTCATGGACTAGTGTAATTCTCCCTGCTCTGTACTCCCCCACAGTAAACTGTCAAGCCTAATACAGGCAGGAATGTCCAGTCACCTGCTCCTAAAATGCAACAGCCCTGTGCTACACTAACCTAATATAGACCTGCACTACACAAGCAGGTTGGATAACACCAATATTGCTCACTGCATATATTTAAATACACGCCCCAACATGAACTAACTCTGCTGTTGGCATAATACAGACCACCATCCTACATTATTGAAACCAAGAAACATGCTATCTCACTCTTGAAAAATGAAAAAAAGACAGAAAAATTCCTTTAGATAAAATTTTGTTCAAGGATGTACAAAGTAGTATTTGCGATCCTTAAATTTAAATAAAATGTATTAAATCAATGTGTGATCCTGTGCAGTGCCAACATGCATAAAGAAAGACTGGGAGATTTTCAAGCATGTTAGACATAGCTTTGAAGTGTCAGTCGTCTGACCTGTATGTATCTATAACAGAGCTTGGGATGAGCTGTGAAATTGGATTCTGTTCTCTCACAACACATGGAACAGACTCCACAATGCAGCCTGCCTCTTGTTGATGATGAATGATTATCACAGCTCTGGATAAATTTGTCCATTGTACAGCCTTAACGCATGAGTGGACTGCTGACCCAGTGGTGTTGCTGTCATTTGGCGCTGTAATGTATAAGTATGTGGAGAAAAAGGAAGCAAGTAATGTAATGGTATTTAATGCTACTGATGTAACTGACTACATTTAAACAGACTGAATACCTTTAGGCAGTCGCTCTAATAATATCCTCACAGAGCCTCCACTCCAAATGTCAACTCTAGACACAACCTGGCAAAATCAAAGGAGAGGAAGACCATTATACTGTGTGCAGCTTTCAAAACCTATCAGTCTATAACTGCAGGTTGAATAGAGTCTGACAGCAGAGGTGACAGGGACATTTCACTTTGCCTGCAACACTCCAATAAGATTTGGCCAGCGCAACATTAGCCAGGTTTGTATTTGGTTGGTGGCCTACTATTACAGAGGTGTCGCACTTAACTTGAAACTGCCCCTAACAGAAGGGAAACAACTGTTTACCCAGGTGGGTGTTTATGCTTTCCTGAGCTGGCTAAATATTTGTGTTGCTGTTTTGATGTTGTTTTAAGTGTTCAAGTTGATTTACAGTGCAGTCATCAGTACATGGTAGACCTCATAGTTTGTAAATTATTGGTGTACGTGACTGATAAATAATCAACTGACAGACAAGGTAAAAAAACAAAAAAAAAAAACAACATGTGACAAATCAACTGTGAAAAGCAAAGAAAAAAGGAGCAGAGAAGTAAAGGAGATAGAGTGCAGAAGGAAGGTGGTTGCTGGATGCATGACTGCAGGTTCTCTGGGCTTACCAGAATCAACAGCAGATGTTTCCTCTCCTCACCTCTTTCTTTCTCTTCCCCTGCTCACCCACCTTCTATTTCAATTCTCAATCACCTGCCTGTGCTGTACATGCTTGTTTTCTGGGTTGAAATTAACTTACTAGAGACCTGCAGAGTGTGTACAAAACTGGAGCAGGCCTCCTTGCTGATGGAGAGGCAGGGGTGGTCCAGAGCTCTAGGTGTAACAGCCATTCTGTGTTTATGTGTTGGTGGGAGTTGTGCGAGGTGGCATCTGTTCTTTAGGGCTACTTTCCCTTCGGTAAATCTATTAATCAACAAAAATTGGCGTTTAGATATGCACCCACTGTCATTTGACCACCAATAAAGATTGAAAGCCTAAATGCCAAGCATGCCTCTTAAAAGCTTAATGTACAAAACACACACACTAGCAATCTCTTCATTTGCACTTAGGTGTACCAGTGTTATTACCTTGGATGGGCTCTCACCTTTAGCATAAACATGGTTTGGAAGACAAGTGTAAACTTGGTAGCCAAGGCATTGCTGTGGATTGTGTGTGTGTGTGTGTGTGTGTGTGTGTGTGAGATCACACCCTCCAGTCTCCACCAGCCCACCTGGCCTTATTTAGAAGAGCTGAGAGGAGCTAGCAGCAGCAACTCTCTGAGGACACCCGGTGTAACAGAATGTGTGTGGCTCATTACCATACACATTAGTCCCAGAGAGAAATACCACTGCGTGCCACTATGATTCGTACCTAGAACAGCTTGTGACTTCCCCTAAACCGAAATATAATCTATAACCTGGGTGCTGCTTAGGTTCAACAGCACTAAAAGCAACTAACCATGAGTAATAAAAGCACATGGCCTAACAAGAAAAGCACATAATCTGTAAGGTTCAGTACTTTTCTCTTTTGAGAAGCAATTCATCATCTCTAAGGTACAGTTAAGCCTTTTTTATTTTTCTAATACTCATTAACACCCACTGACTCCTTTTACACTTAGAAGTGTCATCGTTCAGATTAGGAGAACAATAGCCTCCATTAGCATTAGTGTTATCATGGAAAGTGCTCATCAGATGGGAGATGAGTGACCTGTGGAGGCCCATTAGATCATGTGCTAAAACCTTGATCAGCATCATTAGGAAGACAAGAGCCCATTGTATTCTAGCTCATCTGTGAAATGATTCCTATGAAGGACAATGTTCCACAGGTTGTTTAAAAATGCTTTGCCTTTGATGGAATACCCTTAACCAGTTGTCTGTGGTTGTAACACAAGTAAATGCAGAACTCCATCAGAAGGGACTAATTCTCAGGATTGCCTAGTGCTATTGTTATCTCGTGTCCATACAAGTGCTTCTGCTTTTTTGCCCCACCAGCTTCAATTAGAAAAATGAGTAAGAGTCATTTGATGTTGGGGAGTTTTGGAGCTGAATGTTGTGTATTTAAGGAGAAACATTGTTCAGAATATGACTGGTCGTAGATGTGACTAATTTGCTCTGGTGTGGTTGGCAAGAAATGCTTGGCATTAGCTGCTAGGTGGGGGTAAGCTTGTTAGTAAACAGTCTCTTGGGACCTCAAGTGCCCTCTATAGCTAATTGACTGTGTGAAGGGGTACTGTTACAAGGTATACAACTGCTCCCAGTTGTATACCTTCACTACTGAAATCAAATGGCCTTTGCCAGACCTAATGGCCTAGCACCTTAGAGGCAGACTGCAAAAAATCCCCAATTCTTTTGTTTTGTTATCGGCACTTAAGTTGACCTTCCTGACTCTGTAGGAGGAAGGCTGTTGTTTTAACAAAACCAGTGGCGTTTACCTCAGTGCTGAATGAGGCGCCTCACCTTGAGACGGCATACTTGAGGTTTTGAACGGCATGGCTTTGTTTTACTTTGATTTGAGCTGCGTTTTTGTAGAGGTTGGTTTTCCTGAGAAAATGGCATTGCAGAGCCGCAAGGGCAGACTCTGTGACGGCAGGGTCTGTACTCTTTGAGGATGCCTGTGGTAGTTTCACCACTGCCTGCCTGGCCCTGAGCTCTGAATGAGATAAGTGGCGTCCCTCAATGAGGGAGTCTGTACCAAGGCTAAATATAGAGAAAGAAGAAAAGTAGCAGTGTAGAAAAAAGTTGCTGCTGTTTATAATGAGTCAGTCTCTGTAATCACAAACATAACAACAGCAGACCTCAAAATGTGTGTCAGTCAGTTGACTGAAATTACTAGCAAGGAAAGTGCACACCCTTTGATCTGTCTCTTTAAGAGCAAAACTCAGTGAAAAGTGTTTTGGTTGGACATTCCAGACATGCCTCCTACATGATCTGGTATGGGGCTGTTGGCCTGTACTTAATATGTATAGGTTTTCAGTTCTTTACAGATGTCCCTATTGATGATAAATCAACATTAAAAACTTACTTCAGACAGTAATGTGTTTGTTCACAGGCTGTATATGTTCTCAGTGTCCCCATCTAAAGCTCAGTTATTTAACTAGTCACTCACACCTCGAGGGCCTCCAAGCACAGAGATAGCACACTCCCACAGAGGATGAGATATTGCCATTACTATCTGAAATGCTTCAATGTATGAAAGCACAAACCCAACAATCTGGTGTTGTACAAGTACAGGGCTCCTCAGTTCTGATCCAGGAGAGAATCTGTGAATCTGTGACGGGGCTTGATAGCACTTTATGTTCAGATCAGTGACAGTTTGCTAAGGTGATACTCTCCAACAGAATAACATTGGGCCTGTTTGGGGAGTAACCTACCAAGTTACTCATTCCTCTGCTGGTAATTGATACAGTTTGGCAGGTGTCATAACAGCATAACTTTGTAGACATATTTTAGTGGGGCTGACATGAACTGTCGGCTGCCATCTTTCAGTTCACTGGGAATTGTGCAAGAGGTAAAGAGTATGATAAGTGATGGTGAGAGGGGAGAAATACAAACTGCTTTGGTTTTAGTCATTTACTACACTATCCCTTGGGAAATCCAGTCATTGCCAACCACAGCTTGTATCCCCGCTATGTTGCAAAGGTGTGTAGGTGAAGTGTATATAAGGCAATGAAAGGTTTTCATATCACATTGGGTTGTTTGCTGTTATCACAGAGAGTGTCTGGGGCATGATTCAGTCCAATATGCCTTAAGTCTCTCATGTATTAACATTTTTGCCCACCCATCAATTGAGTCACTCAGCTCTGTAGAACCTAGTATGATCTATGACCAGTAGTTTTGACTTACTTCAAACCATAGCTGTGGCTAGCTATTATCATTTCCACAGGTGTTAACACACTGCAACCTATGATAGAAAGCACACATTCAAAAGTAAGTTCTTCATCTCCTCCACCTAGCTGAGCTTTCTTCCTCAGATGCGTAGGAGTTGTCCTCCTGTTGTGTGCTAGCATGCTTGCGCTAATGAGGCCAGCTGTCCAAACATTCAGCTGGTAGCCAGAAGGGACTGCAGCCTTTGTTGATGCTAGGTGTTACATCTCCTGTTGGAGCACACACTTTTGTTTCAACACTGCTAACCATTTGGCACAGTAAGACCTTCTCTGTTCATCCCTCTACACCATTCTCAATATTTAAATTTTTCTCTCAGCCCCTCTGCTTCACAGCACTCACTTAAATTGTCCTGCTCACTGTTGCTCCCTCCTGCCTACACACACCAGCACGCTGACTTACTCTTTCTTTATAGTTGATCATTTTCTCTTGACGCTCCGGCGGTGTTGCCTTTCTTATTGCTGACCTCAGCTCCACACCTGAGTAGCTCTGGCCCTAAACAGCCTTTCAGACTTGTCCTAAAGTACCTGCTATTTAAGATGAATTGTTGCACCCTGTTTGGGCTGCTGGACAGGCAATGCACCACCTTTTTCCATGACAGAATAAAGGAATAAGGAGAAAGGGGTGGTATAAGGAGCGAGACATATACACATACACACATTAGTTTCCTCAGTAATTAGTTATAATTTGTTTGCCAGGCACCCAAACTTTCTGGCTCACAGGTCTTAAGTTGTTTTATTGTTTTGCCTGTAAGGAACCTTGAACAGACTATAGTAGGTAGTGAAGATAGCAATCTTTATACAAACGATGTCATCCCCTGTCTGAGAACAACAGTGTGGAGGCAATCCCATCATTGTTAAGAAAAATATGTGGGATCATAAATAAGGTGAAGAGAGGAAAGAAGCTGAGAATGATATAACTCCTGATAAACCCCGATAGGATTTTGCAGCTGCGGCACAGTGGCACTGACCCTGCAAACGACTCACCAAATAAGAGTTCTTCAGTCTCTCCTCCTCCACCACCTTTTCATCCCTCCACCCCCACACCTCCTTCCTCCCGCCTCCCCCTCAGCCTGAACCTTGCATCCTACTGAGTCTGTGTGTATCCCAACCAGTTGTAATGACCTGCACAGTACAGAAAGAAAGGAAAAGACCTCACCAAAACAATTCTCATTGATTGAAACGGAGGACCACAGTTCTCCCGCCTCCTCCTCCCAACGAAAAAACATTAGCAGGCACTTCAGAAAGAGGTGGGCGAGTGGGGTTGGGGTGAGTGAAGATAGAGAAAAAGAACTTTTCGGGTGCTTTGTACTGGCAGTGCATATTCAGCGAGTGAATCCAGGTGGTGTGTGTATGTACAAGCACTGCGTGTAGTGTGTGTGATGTGAGATGAAGTAGCCAGAGAGGTAGTTTCAGTGCTGCAGCCTGGGCCCTCTGCTGACTGGGCTGCTCTCACTAGAGAATTGATTTGGCCTCTGAGAGGATCTGTAGCTCTCTCAGTGGAACAGAGGGATGGAGGGAGGGGTGAGAGCAATGGAAGGAGAGTGGGTGGAAGTAACACAGGTGGAATTGAGAGATGGAGGAATGGGGTGGAAATGAAAAGAAGACACAGGAACACACACTTTCAGCACACACACACACGCACAAGCAGGCAGTCAGTCAGTCAGTCAGGAGAATTTACTCCCCATAACAACCCTCTCTGTAGGCTGGCTCCTCAATACCATAACACAGCTGACCATGTTACAACGGCTCCCACGCAATGCACACACCACTACTACTGCAATGTAATCATCGCTCACATTACTTTATGTGTTTTTACAACTGTCTAAATGTGAATTTGCTCAGTTTTTTGGTGTTTGCAACACTGTCTCTTGCTCAGTGAGTGTTTTAACTCAAGAACTTGTATCTTTTTCGAGTTTTCATTTGCATACCTTTGCATTTGCTGTATTGCTTTAATAGCCCCCATTCAGTCTGTTGTTAGTGCCTGTCTTATTCTTTCCTTTGACAACCCACTTTAGTCATGAGGATCATTTAAAGTTTCTTCTAATTTACTGAAGTTGAGGAATGGTCTATTAAATAGTTTTGACAGTTTTATTTAACCTCTTTGACTCATAGCCTGTCATATTCAAACATACTAATCATGAAGCACAGGCAGTTCCTCCAATTATTTTTAAAAAGGTTTTAAAATACTAAATATTTGTAGTCTGTTCTTTTTCTTTAATAACTAATTGAGTTGCACAAACAAGCCACTCTAACCTCTGTCCCCTGGTGTTTCTTTGCACAGTGACCAACTACAATAATGTGGTGGAGGCCACCTCGGACTCAGATGATGAAGACAAGCTGCATATCGTGGAAGAGGAAGGCAGCCTGGCGGATGGGGCCGACTGTGACAGCGCTCTGCCAGATGATGATCACCCCAGGGAGCACTGCTGGGACCGAGGTGAGACCAGAAGCACATTCACAGGGCACGTTATTAGAGCCTCACATCCACACTGAATCATGCAAATATGCACCTTATCTTAACTATTTTTTGGGGATAATGGCACTTTGTTGAATACTTATCAGAAACACCTTTAGACATGTGGCAGTTTATTGGCACAGGACAAGGAATGTCTTAATGCCACTAATATAACCTTAAATTAAACTGACAAATACCTAATTTTCTTCATTTAAAGTATCAGTACAAATGACAACCTGAAATTTATATTTTTATGTTTGTCCTTTTACTATCAGTCCTGATATCATGAGTCTGACAAAGAGTGTTAAAACATTTTCTTATCTGCTCAGACAAAGCACACAAGTTAGAAAGTGCCTTTACCACTTAAAAGCATATGTGTTATGCAGCCACATTTTTGCTACGACATCAATTGTTTGTCGCCGTTTCATTTTGACCTCAGCTGACGTGATGCAGGCTAAGTTAAGAAATGTCCAGTTGACATCTGTACATGGTTAAGTACCAGGCTTTGTCTCATTGTGAAGCATAGAGTATAAGGAAACAGGTACTACATGTGGTGGATTTCCAACTATGGCAGGAAGCATGATATTAAACCAAGACAATGCCAGCAGAGGGAGAGACCTTCAAGTACAGATAATAGCCTCACATCCCAAGAGCCAATGAAGAGCTTTATGGTACGGGTGGGCATTGGACAGGCACCGTGAACTTCTTTTTACCTTCACCATGTGGAAGTGATGTCAGAGGCAGCTCTCTGCCACAGGAAAGGATGAAGTCACAGCCACTCCCCCCTGCCAAAAAAACAATTGCAGGAGCTAAAGGATGTTGGTCTTTCAACCTGTGCACAAGGCCTCCATGTTTCACTTCTGACCTAATACTACATGTGCAATTGTTTGTATATGTATGTGTGTGTCTGAGACACTTAGATTCAGTACATCATGTGCAACACAAGGCCATGTGTAACTGAGCCACAATAATAATTTTATTTTATACAGGTTTTGGCTGGATTTTTCATGCTTGGGACTGAGGGAAACTTTGATTTAGCAAGAGGTCAAGTTTGCAAACATATAGCGACCGATCAATGTCAGTTTATGGAGGGATTTTTTGACATTTCTCCCCAATAGGTTGACCTCCGTCAGTTTCACCTCCACATTGCACAGATACACTTAGACCAAAGACCCCTGCACTGTGTAGCCATTTATTCCTTAGAGTATGCTATCATGTTCATGCTCTACAGCTGTACCACCTTGCATAAAGGGAAAGTTTAAGGAAGAATAATAAAATTAGTTTGTCAAGGGCTCGTGTGTAAGAGGCTGGTTTTGAGGTTGGACATTTATTTAAGGCATTTATTTTTAAAAAGATGGATTGCAAAAGCAGAATGGAGATGAAGTAGGTCCTCCGACTCACTAGATGGGGCTGCACTCCTTTCTATGAGAGATAATACACGGATGAGTAACTGTAAATGCGGCGAGGATAAGATCTGTCTAAGGAAGTAGGCAGACACTCATAGGGCTTAGTTAAATGTATAGATGGCGTGATTAAACATCTACATAGCAGGGATAATCTCCTTAAAATAACACGGTTACGAGGATCCGCAATAATCTTATTTCTTCATGGCAATGAGCAACACTCATTATCCTAGTGAGGGGCAAGCTTCCTGCTCTCCACCCGAAGGGGAAAATCCGAGGTGGAAAGGCAGACCTTTTGACCGGGGGTATATCGTGGGGCAGGACAGAGTCGCTTGTTGGCCCACTTCTTGTAGCTTGAAACTGAACGTAGAAGGGATTGACGTGCCCTTTGCCAGGTGAGATGACAGCATTGTACCACAGGAGCAGCTGACAGAACCATGGCATCAACTTCCTGGGTGGAGAATAATGGTGGTTGAGATCCACCATATAAAAAGGAATAAAAGGGATAAGCCCAGTGACTGCAGATGGGAGGGAGTTTCTTTTGCATACTCCACCCAAACCACATTTCTTGATCACGTGGAGGGGTCTCGGACACCAAGACATAGGCTTGTCTCCAATTCCTGGTTCAGCCTATCGGATTGGCTGTTTGACTTGTGGATGAAAACCAGAAGACAAGTTGACTGAGATTCCTAGAAGACGGGAAAATTCTACCAGAACTTAGCTCTGAATTGGGGCCCTCGATCTGAGACTATGTCGCAGGGGAGGCCATGAATATGGAAGATGTGAGTGAGGAGAATGTCCGCAGTTTCAATGGAGGTGGGCAGCTTCAACAGGAGTATGAAGTGAGCCATTTTTGAGAAGCGGTTGATTACTGTGAGGATGGTGCTCATGCTATTAGAAGGGGGAAGTCCAATGATGATGTCCATACTGATGTGGGACCAAGGTCTAGTAGAGACAAGTAAGGGATGAAGAAGACCTCTGTTAAGATGTCAGGGTATCTTTGCCTGTGTGCACCGACATGCAGCAACGTACTCCTTGATGTCCTTGCCCATGGAGGGTCACCAAAACCATTCCGGGAAGCGCCAGGGCGACAGGTTAAGTTGGAGGTATGGCACCAATGGATGATTTTGGAGCGCAGATTCTCTGGAACATAAAGAAGATGATGGGGGACAAGTGGAAGCTGCCAGTGCTTGGGCAAGAGCTTTGATGACTTCTTCCTGAAGGTCAATTTTCACAGTGGCAAGACAAACAATGATTCTCCCGGTCATACATGCTGGACAAGGCATTAGCTTTTGCAATTTGTGGAGCCAGGGATGTATGAAAGGGATAACCCAAAACAGCCAAAGAAGAGGGCCCCCCAGGCCTGATGGGGGTACAAATGTTTAGCAGAGCAGAGATACTACAGATTCTTGTGGCCCGTGAGGACCATGAAGAGTTGTTTAGCTCCCTCCAACCAATGTCGCCACTCTTCCAAGGCCTACTTGACTGGCAGGAGCTCACACACACAAGTTTGTACCTTATTGTCCTCCTTAGAACACTGAGAAAGAACAGCTTCTACTCCAGTACCAGAGGCATCAACCTCCACAATGAACAGAAGATCGGAGTCTAGAAAGGTGATTATGGGGAGTGGGGAGAAGTAAGACTATTGAAGGCAGTGGCAGCTTAGGTAGACCACAAGAACTAGACCTTGGAGGATGTGAGTTGGTGGAGAGGTGCTGCTATGGATATGCATCCTTTTATGAAATGGCGGTAAAAGCTGGCGAATCCCAAAAACCTTTGAACTTGTCATTGAGAGTCAGGGGTCGGACAGCCTTTAATGGCCTGTACTTTTACTAGATCCATAGCTATCCTGCCTGGCGAGATGATGTATTCAAGAAAGGTGACAGTGGTGGCATGAATTTACATTTCTTTGCTTTGACAAATGGTTCTGGTTCTGGAAGAGGGGCTGGAGGACTGCCTTGACATGGTGGACATATTCAATCTCGGAGTGGGAGAAAATAAGTATATCATCAAGAACTACAAACACAAATTTGCATATCTGAGCAGATAGACAGATAATGTAGTGTCCTCCCTGACTTTACTGAGATGTTTCTTTTGCTGGACAGAAATGAACTCTATGACCCGATGTGCAACAGCAAAAACAAAGGCCCCGTTTGAGTCATCTGTTTGATTTGTACAAAACAGCATGAGGGCTGCAGGTGGAACTGAACCTCGTACTATGTAAGGAAGGCCCTGCAGGTTCTGGAGTCCCCTCTCAGGGTGGGAAGGAAAAGCTGTGGGTAAAGCTATGGTGGCAGCATCTGAAGCCACTGCGGGTTGGGTAATTGAAGCAGACCGATTAGTGATCGGTTTAAGCATTGCAATTATCTCCTTTAGACCTCACTCGTGCTTTAAAAGCGCTTTCTCAACATCAATGCGCCAACTAGCTGAGGAGCTGGGTCCATAATGGCCAGATTGAACTGTAAGGGGCGGGTTTTGGGTTTGGACCTAGTAAGGCACCAGACACAACTACTCAGTTTAAGAAATGTATTTATAAAAAAAAAAACCAGTTAGCAATAGCAGGATGGAGATGTAGTAGGCCCTCCGACTCATAGATGATACGGCACTCCAGTCAATGAGAGAGAATACATGGATGAGTAACTCAGCGATGATTTGTGGGATATGGAGTAAAGAATGAACAAGACTTACTAGAGTGAGTGGGGAGGAGAGTGGAGCCTGGAGGAGACGCAGGGGTTTATGGGGAAGAGTGGAGTATGGTCCTGGCATTAGGGGTAGATCCTTAAATGCAGAGAGGATGAGCTCCATATAAGGAAGTAGGCTGACACTCACATGGCTTGGTTAAATGTGTGCATGGCATGATTAAACATCTACATAGTGTGGTTAATCTCCTTAAAATAATATGGTTACAAGGATCCGTAATAATCGTAAATCTTTATGGGCAGGTAGCAGCACTCATTATCCTAGCATCATTCATATAGTCAACAACAGAGTCAATAGAGAGTGATAACTCACAGACAGAATCAGGTCATAAAACTTAACGTTGTCCAAACCATGGATAGAATGAAGTCGATGAAGGCTGGAAAGTCACGGTGAGAAAGCAGACAATATGGCAGCTCGGTAAGGGAACTGAGGAAGTATATAAACAGAAGAGTAAGAGCAGGTGAAACTGATTACTGGGAATTAGTAAAGCGGCATAAACGTGAAGGGACCAGAACAGGAAGGGTGTACAAAATAAAAGCCCGAAAGAGGAAGTAAAGTTAGCAATCCTGACATTGTAAACATTAAACACTCCAAAAGCATAACTAGTACTCTGTAACAGCTCAGTGCACTGGCTGCGCTCCACCGTTATGCTTGATCAGGCATATTTTCTTTCACTTGTACACACACAAACACACAGATGCACACACACATTCACACGTGCATTTCTTTTTCATACTCTTACTCTCTGTAGCCCATATCTCATACATCACGCAACATCTTTTTTGTCATTCTGGATATGACTGACTGAAACACAGGAAAGCCACAGTCTTTTAAACAAACACTTGCCTTATCTCTCATCCCTTCAATTCTCTCTCTGTTGGTTGCACTTCTGAAAACACAGTTGGGCAGCCTTGAAAAGTGACCACCACCCACTAATCTCATCAGTCTAGCCCATTCTGCTTAAAATTAAATCCTTGACCCGGCTTCTCCTAAGACTACCCTGCTCTAAAAGCAAACAGGTTTCCGGTGCTTTGCCACCTTTTTTAGTCATCTCACAATTTCTCTTGTTCTGCATCTTTCCTCTTGATTATATGGTATTATGGGCCCCCAGCTTGCTGTCGTTGCCGATTCCTCCTAAATGATAATGTTGTGTGGAGAAGCCTGGTGTTGCTGCAGTAAACTGCAGTGTGCTCTCCTGTAAGAACAGACTAACTAACTCCAGGGGGAAAAAAGGTAAAGAGACTGCTGACCTGGGATAGCTGTGCCCTTATATCTGAGTTGTAGAGCATGATTACATCTCAGAGAATGAGCAGGGTGGAGCTGGAGAGGTTTGATATAGTGAGTTGTCAATGCAACATAATAATAGCCAAAGGTTGGGTTTAACATAGCCTAAGGTTGCAGGATGAGCTGGTTGAATGTTGAGTGTATTTGACGGGTACTCACGCGGTACTGAATTATTCCAAGTAGCACTGAATTTGCCAGGCTCTCATACACAATGACACTTACTATTTCCTCACTGTTGGCCTAATCTAGCCTACTCTGCTCTGATGATTTTTATTAGAACTTGAGAAATTACAATTTATGGAGCAGGGATTTAGTCAACACACAGGAACACCTACATTCCTGTATGCAGTATGTCATGATGTAATGTTAAAAATGAGCCACCCTTCTGCAAAGGAAAATCTCTAGAGAGCAGGAAAGATTGTCCAGCGGAGACACACAGCACAAATATTTGATAGCACTAAGCCAAAGATAAGCAAATCATCCTAGATTAGGAAATACCTCAAAGCTATTCTCTAATTTACCTTCCTGTTGGTGGAAGATATATGTAACATCTTTACTAATGATTGTGGAATTATCCAAGCTGTTTGTGAGAACCCTTATCGGTGAGATGTCTCTCCCATACAAGATAGTATCTATGAACGGGTCTAGATGCACGACCACAGGAAACAGAGGTCGGTCAGGCCAGGAAATACATCATGGGACAGTGTATCATGTTGCATAGATGTGGCAGAAAATTATGAGAAAGGAATGAAGCAAAGACAAGATTGAGTGGTTTGGAGTTTTTTCTTCATATTGTGGTGTCATAAGATGTGAAATGAATAACTAACTAACTACCTTTTTAAGAGGGGAACTACAATATAGGGTCCTGTCACAACCTCACAGGAACTCACTTCTGGGGATTTTTAAAAAGATTTTCTACATGTGCAGTGATGCATTCACATACCTGCGTCAGCACATAAATGGCTTATGTGATGTTTCATGTCAGGGGAGCAGCTTGATAACACAGAGTCACTTCAGAGAGTCTGTGAACCCTCCTCCCTCAGCTATGTACTTAACAAAGAGCTGAGAGAGACAAGCGTACACACAGAGAGATGCAGAGAAAACAGCTTGTCATATCTTTGCACCACAGACCCCCAACTGGGACTCCAATTCTCACATATGCTCAACATTTTGTAGCCTAAAGGTTTGTGTGTTTGGATGCTACCTACAATCGGGGTTGGGAGCTAAACACTGTTGGATCAGCACTTTCCCAGATCCAGCAGAGGTTTTACATACCTTGCCGTCATAATCGTGAAAAAATATAAAACAATTAATTTAAAGTACTGGTTTGACACTATGAGAAAGATATCAGATATCACTGTGAAATGAATGCACACACACTCACACTACTACTGCTTAGTAAGCATCAGTAACACATGTCCATGGATGTTAATAATGCTGCAGAGGCCTTGTGAGAAAAGCTATGGGGTACAATCCTGACACTCCACTGTGGAATACAAATCCTGCATTCTGAGTTTCTCAGCAACTGTTTTAACTTTAACTTTTACATAAACAAATGTTCACCAGCAGCCACAACTTTTTTGTTGTTATCTCTCATTGGTTCTAGTAGGGAAGGGCTTTTGGAATCGTCTTGAATAACCATAGCAACAAATGTCTGTAGTCAAATTGTTAAGGTGCACCAGAGGAAGCCAGAGCAGGACGGAATGTCAGAGTACTGGTATTCAGTGTGCTTCTGAGTCATGAAGAACTACACCTGTTCCCATCTCAGAGGAGAACACAGCTGGCCCTAACTTTAAACAATCCTCAAAACACAATTCTCAGATCCTCACTAAACATGGGGATTGCTTACACCAATCCATAAAACATCTGCCTAAAAACACCACCACATTATCTGCAGTAGCCCAGCGTTGCTTTTAGCTGATAGCTCAGCCTTGTAATTATTCTTGGTAATGATACACATAAGCACACTAACATATCCACAAAGGAATAATACTCAGTTTAATCAGACACACTATACATGATCCGAGCATCCAATGCAGGAAGTGCTGGGTGAGCAGAGACAGAAAGACGGAAGGAAGCTTAAACTCCTAAACTCCAGCCTCAAGTTAGACTTGCCTATAGCTTGGTAGTTAGTGCTTGTTGGACTAGCTAGCTGGGATGTTGAGGAGGCCATGCTCAACTCTGATATGCAGACTTTCATTTAGTTGGATATTAAGCACAGTCCGAAAGCCAGGCCTCTTCAGAGAGCAGAACATGGTGTGTGCGTATGACCATGTGCGTGTGCCTCTTTGCCTGTGTGATATATAGCCACCACAGTACATCAGAATCAGATTTATCACCTAATTATCAGCCCCAGTCTCAACAAGTACCTTACCTAACATATTGTGAATAGAGGCTTGCCATTCACTTCTTACAAAGAGCTTGATGCTCATACAGTAACCTGTGGCCTATGATGCTAATTAGGTTTCTCATCCTTTTGTGAACAATAGCATTCAGGATGTTTATTTTTCCTAGTAGCACCACATGCCTCATTCCATGCTGGTGAACATGTCATAATCAAGAGCTTAGATTGTAAGATCCGGTTCATCCATAATGACACTCACTACAACAGTATTGGATTATCACATTTGATACATAAAGGTCAAGGTTTCATATGGATAGCCTACATCGACAAAAAAAGCATGTTAAGTCTTAAAGTAACAAGGTAATCAATAGTACGTTTTTTGCAGACATGACTGTAATCAGTGTATGTGTTTTTTTCCCAATCACAGTAAAGGAGGATTGTAGGTCAGATGGTGAGGATGAAGTGAGTACAGATGCACTGGTGGAGGAGATTCTCCAGCAACAAGACACAGCTGTTATCTACCCAGAGGCCCCAGAGGATGAGCCACAACGACAGGGCACCCCTGATGCCAGGGGCCATGATGAGAATGGTATGGGTCAGACTCAGTATTCACAGCGCATTCACACAAATGAATAAAAACGTTCTTATCAAAATTGTTTTTATGATCATCCCTTTCCACAAATACTGTTTTTTAATTGCTTTAAATGCCATTCATATATAAATCCATAGCACACATAAGTAAAGTGCAGTGTCCCCACATAGCACACTAAAGTACAAACTAAAATTCCACCTGAGAGCTCACAGTCACTGAGCTCTCACACTATTATTGCACCTACCCTGTAATTACTAGCCCCCTGGGGATGGCTCTACCTGCTCCCTGTCTCACTTCAGGTGTTAACTCCACCCCATTAATGCCACTCTCCAACATCATTACACAGACCGCTATTTGTTAAGTGCAGCACACAGGCCCCATTATGGCTTCGAGGCTTTTGGCTTTTACCTGCCACCAAAGAGTGGAAAAAGGGATTTGGGGAGGGGGAGGGGAACAGCAGCACCTGAGTAAATTTGTCACGTCTGTGCAAGGTCTAACTCACAGCTACCTGGGTGATAATGTGCGCTACATTCTCATCCTGAGGCCCTCACCTGTCCCACAGGAACTTAATACATCACCTGTTAACAAAGTAATGCTTAACTGTGTGGGAGCCAGGCAACTGAGACCCTCTGTTAAGCAGCTTGGATCAAGGCAGGCGGCTGTTGTTTACCAAGCTCACTTTTTCTTATATGTGTGGGTGTTTTTGAAGCACACAATAGGCAATCAAATGATGGAATTTCAAGCATGTGAAAGTTGTAATTGCTGGGCTTTGTGTCTGTAAGAAGTAAAAATAAAATGTAGTTTGGCATTGGCAATCTTAGTACCTTGTTTCTACATATGCATTGCAACAGATCACTAATCAGCTTTTGTCCATTTGGTTACCTGGGTGCTGTTTACCTGTGGGGGAGGATCTTTCAGTGATTGGTGAAATAGCAGAGGAGTGTTAGTCAGGCTGGCCATGTGTAACATCAAAGAGTCCTCCCTATTGACTGTGTGTTTTTAACCCCTTCCTCTGCTCCTCACTTCCTTTTTCAACTCTCTCCTTTTGTGTTTCCTACCAGGGACCCCTGATTCGTTCTCTCAGCTGCTCACCTGCCCGTACTGTGCACGTGGCTACAAGCGTTACAGCTCTCTGAAGGAACACATTAAGTACCGGCACGAGCAGACCGAAGAGAGCTTCAGCTGTTCCGAGTGCAGCTACAGCTTTGCATACCGTGCTCAACTAGAGAGGCATATGACGGTCCACAAGGGCGGACAGGTAAAGTGACTGCAACACTAGTCACTAGGGCTGGATACTGAAGAAACATATTCTTATGTTTAATGGTTTCAATATTTTATATGCTCCTATTGTTGTAAAATATAAGTGAAAATGCACCTTTTTACAAGCTTTACTTTGTTGTATATAAATACCTAATGAACGTAGATGATTTGTCAATCCTTTAGAGATGTTACCAAAGCGTTCTAATGATCTGGCAGTATATGCTCATTTTCATAACCATTTGCAAGAGTGGTTGATATTTATAGTGTTTTAATTTTTATATGTTATTACTTATATGGATCAGTCTAAACTAGACATTTTCATTTTTAAATACTCGTTCAGTGGCATACTGCTTATGTAGTGTTGTTGTAACTATGTACCGAGAGATTCTAAATTATGCAAACCAAACATGTAAGCTTTAGCAGCTCATTTTCAAACATGATAAATAAATATGAACTTTTGCCCTACATTGATTAAAGACATTGTGACGTGAAGTAGTAACAGTTCAAAGGTAGTGTTTTCATTGTACATCTCACTGAATGACCCCTCTCACCTCGTCTGACAGAGACACATCACACAGTCGGGAGGCAATCGTAAATTCAAGTGCACTGAATGTGGCAAGGCATTTAAATACAAGCATCATCTGAAGGAGCACCTACGCATCCACAGTGGTGAGTGGTCACCTCCTGTCACCATGGCAGCATTCTGTGTCTTTATGGGTGTGTACATGTGCCAGAGCTGGTCTAGTATACACATCTTTGCTGATTAATTGATGATTCTTTGTTGCCACAGATGCTTCAGTCTCTATTGCATCAATATTTATGTTTTATGTATGTTTTAGCCAGTTCCCTCTATTTGAATATCCTTCATTCTATTTCAGTCCATTGTTTGCTCTTCCTTAATGTGCTGTAATTGTGTTTCTTTTGGCATTATGGGACAACAATTAGAAAAGGGCATTTCCCTAAGGTGCCATTACATCAGCGTTTAAGCATCGTTGAAATGCATTAGAGCTTTTTCCTGCCTTCCTAGCTTTCTTATGTAGCTTCATTCACTAATGGAAATCTGTTTCTCTCTCTCCCTCCACCACTTTCTTGCTCCCTGTTATGAATGCTGTGGTTTTATTCAGGGGAAAAACCATATGAGTGCTCCAACTGCAAGAAGCGATTCTCCCACTCAGGCTCATACAGCTCCCACATCAGTAGTAAGAAGTGCATAAGCATCATCTCAGTTAACGGCAGATCACGCTTGGGGAACGCCAAAACCCAGACCCAGGCTCCATCACCAGTGCTGACCACACCGCCCTCAGTGCTCCACACCCAGATTAGAGAAAAGTTGGAGCATAGCAAACCCCTGCAGCTGCCCCTTAATAAGATCAAGACTGAGCCTATGGACTACGAGTATAAGCCAACAGTGATAACATCCCCAGCTGTCGCCACCATGAATGGTGGGGTTTTCAGTGGAGGTGCCACAGCTCCTCTGCAGGGCACAGTGCAAGCTGTGGTCCTGCCCACTGTGGGGCTAGTGTCACCCATCAGCATCAACTTGGCAGACCTGCAGAATGCTCTCAAAGTGGCAGTGGATGGTAACGTCATTCGCCAGGTGCTGGAAAACAATGCCAAAGGCCAGGGGCTTACCACAGGGTTAACCACGGGAACGCTCCACTCCCCACAGCAGCAACTCATCTCAGCCATTAGCCTGCCTATTGTGGGTCAGGACGGAAATGCAAAAATCATTATTAACTGCAGTTTGGAACCCAACCAGGGCCAGCTTACAGCGCAAAACCTGAAAAAAGAGCCTGAACCAGTTTCACCGGTTCAGACCACTGACACCTTCAAGTCCCAGAAACTCCCAGAAGACCTTACATTTAGAGGGATAAGACCCAATGAGACTAAAGAAAAAGAGGAAAAGACCACTAAGACTTGTCTCCTGTGTGATAACTGTCCTGGTGGGCTGGAAGCACTCCATGCCCTCAAACACTGCAAGAAAGATTGTCTCAGGCTGAATGGAGGAGGCCTGGATAAATCTGAATCTGCTGTTGCTGCCCTGCTCACAGAGGGAGGACTCTGCAACCAGCCCAAGAACCTCTTGTCGCTCCTCAAGGCTTATTTTGCCCTAAATGCAGAGCCCACCAAGGATGAGCTGGCCAAGATATCGGACTCAGTCAGTTTGCCAATTCATGTGGTTAAGAAGTGGTTTGACAAAATGCAGGAGGGTCAGATATCATTGGGTGCCCCAACACCCCCCTCAGAGGACGAGGACATCTATGAAGCTAACAGTGTGGTTTCTCTGGTTCCAGGGAAAGATATGGTCACTATGAGCCCTTCCGTGATCCAGGACAGCCCTACAGAAGCCACCCCAGCTGAGAGTAAAGGTGGCCATAGCTCACCAGCCTCCCCCTCACCACTAAACCTGACAGCTGGCAGTCCCATCCCAGATCATCCACCCCAGACCACCGAGGGACCCCTAGACCTGTCGCTCCCAAAGCCCGCCAGAGAGGAAGCAGACAGAGTTGTGGCTAAAGCCTGCGTTTACCCCTCTCTTTTCTCTGGGTCCACCAATGAGGATGAACCCCTAAATTTAACTTGCACAAAGAAAGACGCATCACCACTCTCAGCCATGGGCAATGTTGCACTGTACACCAACCAGCTAAGTGGCAAACCCCTCGATATTGTGACCACAATGCAATGCCTAAAGGCACTAGCTGCCAACAACAAACAGACTATTCTAATTCCCCAGCTGGCTTACACCTATACCACTACAGCAAACAGCCCTGCAGGGACAGAGATGCATGAAACCATCCACCTCAACGAAGTGAAGGTGTGAAACATTGCTCTCCCAATTTAGCAACTGTTAACATTATAGATGACATTTTGAGAATTGGATGATAAGATTGATATATCCGAATGCTAAATAATAAGCTATGACCTGCAGCCAGTTAAGCACAGCACACAAATGGTAGAAGGAAAACTGCTAGCTGGGCTTTGTCTCCAAAGGTCACAAAATTCACCTTCACAGCTTTATCATCTTAGAGGTAAGGTAGTGGTTAACAGCAGAACACAGTTTTGAATTAGAAGTCATTTTTTGTAAATCAATTTAAAACAATTGGCAGTGCGGGAAATGAACCAGTGTATATCCCAGTGCCCATTTTGAGAAGCAAAGGGACTGAAATCAAGTCTGCTTTCGTCTTTTTGAAGCGATTAGTCAAACCCTTCTCCAGGCCATTACTTCTTGTTGTCTAAACCCACTAGAACATAATAGATAGTCTGAAGGCATTGGAAATCTAATCAATAAGTCATATATAGAAATGTCAGAATTCAGCTCTTTGCAAAAATGATAGTCCTTAATAGTTCTTCATTGTGTAGATACTTAATGGGCTTATAATGATGGATGTAGATCTCACTGTATGTGAGTGATCTTCCTGTGCTGTCACCCAGAGGACATGATGCTGCACTTTACTGCAGAGCCTCTATTGATCTGCTGGAATCTGTTTAAACACCACACCTTTGCCTGCCTCATTGATTTATTGTTGTTGTATTATACTTTAGTGTTAAGTGGATTGGCATAGACCTGCCTTGTAAAAAAAGAGAACCATGTGTATATCTGTTCCTTAATAATGGCTCACATCCTCTTTCCCTGGATCAGTGGATGAGCTCTACCAGTCCAGGGACACAACAAAGTTAAAGATGTGCTCATAAGTGAACAGTATCAGGGAGAGGAAAATATTGGTAAAGAATCCAGAGAGAACTATGAGTAGAGTATGACGACAGGGCAGCATTCCATTCAAAGTGCACATACACACTCAATGGTATTCTGTTTTCTAAGTGGTGGACTGTGTTTTTGCTGAAAAAGAGACAGAAAACATCACATTGAATTACCATTGGTGCATTAACATGATTTTTCAAATTCTTCAGGAGGAGAGACAGGACACAGGCTCAGAGGGCCTGTCTACCATGGAGGAGCAGAATGACTCAGACTCTGGCCCTCCAAGGAAGAAGATGAAGAAGACGGAAAGCGGAATGTACGCCTGCGACCTGTGTGACAAGATCTTCCAGAAAAGCAGCTCACTGCTGAGACACAAATACGAACACACGGGTAAATAGAAATTCTCATTGTTTCCCAAGCCCACAGACAAACACAGCAAACCACAGATGGAGTGAATAAAGAAAAAAGCAACAACAAAAAATGCAGAAACAGAACATGTCTCACCATCACTCACTGTTGGGTCCTGGGAAAGATGAGTCAGAGAGTAAGAGAAGGGGGATTTTCGGCTATAGTGTAAAGAAGGGTGGACACCTCTATTCCAGCAGGTATTACTCAACATGCACAGAAGAGGTCTGAGAATTTCTTTCCGCCAACTCCCCACCTCTGCTCTGCCAGCTTCTTATGTGAAGCACCAAATGTTGCAACAGGCAAGCTCTGGTAGTGATTTGCATTGCTCTGGGATGATGACTCCATGGCCAATCTCAGGTCAATGCTCTGAGAGGCGTTTTAGCTTTTTTCTCTTTATTACTCTGATACCTGGCTTGTAACCACTGTTTTTAGCTCCAAATGACCTCATCCTAGGTGAAGCTAGCTGCTCTCTGCCTGGATAAAGTTTCCTTGGTGGTTTTCAAGCTCAGTTGTGATTTTGTTGTATTGTTTTGAATGTTCTCCTTGGATACATCAATGATAGATATTGTTAGGGGATTCTCGAGTTTTGGGGGGGGACTCACTGTGTGTTTATTGTTTTCCGCCAACGCCTGTGTTTTTTTACCTCACCAGAATTTCCATTTTTGATTTATATATTGACTCTTGTTTATTTTTTTCTTTCTTTGCAGGAAAGCGACCTCACGAGTGTGGCATCTGCAGCAAGGCCTTCAAACACAAACACCATTTGATTGAACACATGAGACTCCACTCGGGCGAGAAACCATACCAGTGTGACAAGTGCGGCAAGCGCTTCTCCCACTCGGGCTCGTACTCTCAGCACATGAACCACCGCTACTCCTACTGCAAGAAGGAGACACAGAACCAAGGCGGAGGCCGGGGGAGCCCAGAGGAGGATGGCGAGGCCCAGGCTGAGATGGAGACCCTGAGCCAGGTGCAGAGGCAGCACTTGGCCCCCTCCCATCTGGACTCAGATGAACGCGGGAGTAGCACCAGAGACGACGAGGAAAGCGAAGAGGAGGAGGAGGAAGGTGCAGTGTACATGGACGACATCCAGGTGGTTCAGATAGGGGATGAAGGAGGGGATGAGGAGGAGGAGGAGGAAGAGCAAGAGGAGAGGAATGAGGAGGAGATAGAGAGAGTAGTCGTGGAAGCGGAAGAGGAGGAGGAGGAGGAGGAGGAGCAGAAAACAGAGAGAGAAATGAATGCAGAGGAAGAGGACATGATGGATACAGAAGGAGAGGTGACGGAAGAGGGCGAAGCAGAGGGCAAGGACACAGAGCGGAGCAGAGGGGAAACAAAAAGGAACGTGGTTTCTGAAGAGGAGAATAAGACACCACAGGAGAGAGGAGACACTGACTGAGAGAGGAGGCAGACTCCTCCATGAGACACAATCAGATCTTTCCTCCCCGCGCAGAGGAAGAATGCAGGAGATGATGTCTGGTCACGCTGACAGTTTATTTCAGTTCACTACTGTGTAAAAATCCAGGTGTGCCTGAAAAAATACTAGTGACTTTTCCACAGGAGAACAATTTCTCATTGTTAGAAAATTTGTAAAGAAAACAATGAAGACAAACACAAATTTTAACAAACAAAAGAAATGCATTATACAGACTTTGGAAGCTAGAGCCGACATGTTTTAGGTAATGTTTTATTACTAAAACAACTTGGGTCATTTCTTTTTATCAGTGTTACTAATTTTATCACTCATATTTTAACCTTTAAAACTGTACAGTTGGGAGATATTTCTATACCTTTTTATTGCCAATGAACAAAAAAGTCAGTATTTTATTAAGTTGGAAGGAAAATAAGAAAAATCCTGTGCACTACAAGTGGCTTGGTTTACCTATGGATTGAGCAGTTGAGTTGTGTTGTCTACCCTTCAGTATTACTGCACTAAATATATCATGCCACCATGCTAGCAGATGTTAGCATTCTTTTTTTTCCTCTATTGTTTTGAGTGGATTGTGAGCCTTAAGAAGTAAAATATCAGAAGCCGGACAGGTCTTTTCAGTTCCTTTTAGATCTTGTAGACACATTATTGTCAAAGTGTCTTATCGAAATCAGTGTTTTATGGAAATAGTTTGATATTTTGGGAAATTAGTTTTTCACTCTTTTTAAGAGAATTAGAATAGATTGAGATGACCCTTGCATCTGTATGAGAAATATATGGCTACAAGCTGCATTTGCTTAGCTTGGCATGGAGACTGGAATATGGGGAAACAGCAAGGCAGCCCAAGGTAGAAATGTTGACCTGAGTTTCTAGTGATCCACACTCATGTTTTGCTGATACCAGGAATGCATGTATAAGCTGTAATGCTAAAGCAAGCGAACTATCACCTGGCTGTTGTGCCATATGTACTAGAAAAATATGAAAGTCAAGGCGTCTTCTCATCTAACTCTTACATAGAAATATAGAATATAAACATGGGTTCCCAAAATGTCACATTGTTACTTTAAACGTTGAGGGTAATCAGATCGGGGATGCAGAAAACTGTCAGACCCTTCCTATACATACCCCCCTACTTTGAGCCTTATGCAAAAACACAAACTAAAACAAAAGAAACATGCATATCAAAAGTGCCATTGAATATTGCTCTTGAAGCTTAGAAACTATGATCAGGTCTTGCCGGGTCCCAGATCAACCAATAAACCGGAACACTGTTGACTTTGGCGTGCCACCATACCTGAGAGAGTAGAACTTTAGCCTAACATATATATATGTCTCATAGATTTAGATGAGTTGCTTTCATTTTTTCTCTGAGCAACTAAATCAATTACAATATGATATGATTTCTAATTGTTAACTGTGTCCTGCCTTTTTCAGAGCTCATTCAGTGCACTTGTTGAACGCACCATAAATGCTCAGATGTCTTTTCAGGTAACAAAATGTAGGCAAATATGAATCCCAGGAGTTTAATTCAACAAAGTATTATTTTTTGTCTCTTATGTTGTTTTATGTTCTGTTTTAGTGTGTGTACTGTATGTGTTCAGCAATGACAGTATTATCCCCACCCCCAATGAAATGGGTATGTCTGGTTAGTCATAGAGAACTTTTATATTTATGTGTCTTATTTTTTATATTTCTTTGTGGTTATTTATTACACTATGTAGTGTACAATACTGTAGTTTGTATTAATACGATAATATATTTTAGTATGGGAAAAAGATTCAAATGCAAATAATACAAGCCTGGAAAATGAGACTCCGGCATACTGAAGTATGTTTTTCGAACAAACAAAATTCTGTTTTTTCTCTGGAAAAAAAGAAACTCGCACCCTGCAAGCCTAAAAATTGGAACCTGTGACCTCTCTGCATACATTCTTATATTGGTTTAGTTTTCGTTGCCCTTAATATGAAGCTACTGAACTTTTGAAAACTAATTGTATGTCTAATAGCATGAGTGTGTGCTGTTGTATTGAAGGATAATCCTTAACCACACAAACTCTCCCTTTTGCCAAGCCAAAATAATATTGACATTCTTATGTTTTATTTGTGCCAATTTGTTACTTTATGTTTTAGTGTCAAGACCGCACCACTTTTATACCCCTCCCCCTTTTAACATCTTCTTTTTTTTATAGTGATTGTTTTTCTTTTCTTTTTTTATGACTCCCCATCTCACAATAAAAAGCATCAATTACAAGCTGTTCGATTTGTTATTATATTGTAATTGAGAGTTTTAAAATCACACAATATTAGTTGTTTTTTGCATTGCAGTAAGGACCCACTCAAAAGTCTTTACCAGCTCCCTACAAAAAATTGTGTAATTCACTTTCTCTCATGTTCAGAGAAATACTCATAAATATCATTATGAAAAGAAATGCTTTGGAAGTCCACTATCAGATCTGTTTTGCATTACAGAGAACAGCGGTAAAAATTGTTAAATACTTTGCCTCTCATCATGCCTGATATGTGTCATATAGTTTCACACTTTGGATAATTCGATGATAAGGTCAATTATATGCCAAATATGAAGCTGCAACCAACAGCAGGTAGCATAGCGTATCATAAAGTTTGGAAGCATATGCATGCATTCAGAAGCAACATCACCCAGCCCAGATAGTTTGGCACAGCTGTTGGCTGCAGCTTTATTTAACTAGCATACAAATATATCACAAGCCAAACATACTGAATCAATGTGCAGACCACACGATGTGATGAGGCAAATCCCTAAAAGGATAAGGTGACAGAGGAAGAAGAAAAAGACATATGTGTCCAGTTGCTGGTATTTTTTATTTAGCTTTTAGTCATGTGTTTAGTCACAAATTTTAGTAACATGTATACTGTATATAAACAAAAGACCTACACACATCCCCCCTGTGATCAGACAGGACCCCCTTTTCAGTCCAGCCTGCCTGGTTGCAGCCCAGCCCAAGGTCAACCCTATTGATCCTGATCAGGTTTCCAGGAGGGTCGACCCTCCTCCTGCCTCCCCAGCCCCTCCACCAGCATGAATTAGTAATGGAATGGACTAAAAATCCATAGTCTGTTGAGGAGTTGAAAATGATACAATAGCTGGTGAACATATTTGATAGTTTTCCCCACCTCTGTTTTTCTTCCCAGAAGACTCAGTGGGCTTCCAAAGGAGGCATTTTCAGAAAGTCCTCATGTCTTGTGTCTTGTTTCAGGGGAAAGTATTTGCAGATGAGTGACGATTCACCTGCTACAGCTTCTTCTAGTTTGTAGATGGAGTGGACTGCATAGACTGCATGTGGAAAAACTACCTGTGCTGGCAGGGTGTGTTTACGTTTTAGGAGAAGTCAGGTATTTATCTCTGTCATCATGCTGAATGAGACTTCAGAGACAGTTACAGGGGGGAGATGGAGTGGTGGGGGTTGTGATGTGGAGTAATACTAGGTGATTGTTGTAATTGTTCCTATTATTAACAGCGGTCACAGCAGCATCTAAAATTTTAAAACAGGGTCAACAGTGTGTAGTCTGGCTGCTTGTCCAGGATTCAGGGCTGTTTTACAGGCTTTCAGTCCAATCCAGGACTTAAATGCCATATGTTCTGCTGGGCTCAGCATTTCAAAGGAAAATTGAAAAACTATAACTGCTAAGAGGATATGGAGTGCTCTTGCCAATAATGGTGCAACAGCCTGATGAAGTATTATGGCTGCTGAGACTGTGACACAGAGCCAAACCCAGGGGGCTGAAACTCCCCGGGGAAATCTAGAGAAAAGCAGAAAGGAGGAGGATGAGGATGAGGATGAGGAAAGAAAAGCCTGCGCTCAGGAAATAGCAGTCACTTAAATATCATGTTCATTTATTTAACCACTAAGTAGCACAACATACACTAAGACATTATGTGTGTTTGTGTGTGTGTGCGTAGCTGTGTGCATATATCTGTAAAGGGGCAGGTTCATATGCCATTTCACGTGACAAATTGCTGTTTTACAGATCCATTTTAAACACACTGGTCAGCATAAGCCCATACACAACTGAAAATCTATTTATCCACATACAGTATATAACCTGTGAGACACACTGAAAAACTGTCTCAAAACATTTATGATTTTTACAGACCAATACACCTGTCAAACAAAAGTCCCAATCAAAACTTCCTTTTTTAAATTCAACGTACAAAAACCTCCAGCTTCTGTTGTTTTTAATTTGGATATTGAAACATTTTGTTTAGAATAACTTAACGTATTCGCATTATTCAGTAAGCATATATAATACAAATTCTTGTGTATCACAAAGTCAGGCTGATTCACGTCTGTGTGTGTGTTTTATTTTTTGCTTAGTTATCTTTGGCTTAGCTCCATCACCTGGTGTGAAATAGCATAATAATGTGATGTAATATCAATCCATCCATTATCTACAACACTTTACATCACATAATTATAAATAACATCACAAAAACATGACACAACATAAAAAAGATTAACATAGCATAGCCAATTACAGCCAAACACAATATAACACACCATAACATGAGACTAGTAATATTTTATTAGCATATTTTAGCATAAAACAGTATTTTGCAATTGCTTTGGCTCAGTTTTCAATAGAGTTTCAATTTGCCAAACACATAAACTCTTGATTTATACCTTAACATTAAGCAAAACACATGCCGCTGGATTTGAGTCACAGTTGCATTTCAAAATAAAATGAACTTTATCGGGTAATGCTGAGAGCAGCATTTCATTCAGCCAACAATATATTTGCTTTTATCCAAGACACTAAAACATGTTTCAATTGCGTGCAGTTAAAATACACTAAGCTGATTTGCAAGACAGCAGGACTTTACAGTATTGTGACAAAACATTAAATACATTGCAACATTTGGACAGTAACGGAAGAAATACACATCACACTTCTTTTTTCTTTTTGGGTCTTGCCCTTAAATCTTTGAAAAGGCAGTTTTGAGATTTGAGCCAAAGCAATAATAAAACAGTGCCAGTCCATGACACTGTTATATCACCTCGTTACATGAGTATATATCAACAAGTAAAAAGATAAAGATGTATATAAACAAAAACATAAAAAAAGCATAGCATATGAGGTGCACTGGCTCTTTTTGAAAATGTATGCACAGATTAACAACCTGTCTTGCTTTAGGGTGTTTGTATAAAAACATCACCTACTTACACATTTGAGGCATGTGCCACTTCTAAAAAGAGACTCACTGCTTTTGGTCGTTCAGTTTCTTTGTGCACATACACACAGGTGTGTGCGGCTGTGGCCGTCAAGTACTACGGGGGTCACCAGCAGAGGAGGTCACAGAGAACATCCTTGTACATGTGTGTGGAGCAAAGAGTTGATTGGATTGTCATTGTGCTACATTTAGCTGGTACCTTAAATGTCTCCCTGGACAATTACCCTTCAGCTACAGTAATATGAAGCCAATCGGTAACCAGGTTGTGATCTGCTCAGGCTTAAGGAGTCCTTGTTTAGCACGGAGTCATTATTCTGCATGCTGGTCACCTTCTACCAATCACTGTAATCACAAATAAGGTTTCACTTTACCAAGCATTCACACACGCACACACACACACACACACACACGCACACCTTTAATTTCTGGCCTTCGAGCTGAATCCTATTACAGTGTTTGTCAAAGATAAGCCCTGGTGAAATCTATCTATAAATGAAATTTATGCATCATCGTTTAAGCTTGTAATTGCTTACAGCCTCCATTCATTTTATTACAGCATATCTTCTCTATGTCTGAACTCATTGTGTGTCAGCAACTGTTATTTTCACCTCTTTTGTGCAGTTTGGGTTGTTTTGTAATAAGGACAATGAGTTGATAGCTTAATTTCCACTCACTCTCAAATCTCCCATGTTCACTCTCTACCACACACACACACACACACACACACATATATTTAGTATTAATGTTCTGGCAGTTTCATGCTTTCTTTTCAGGGTGAGGTTCAGGGCTGACTTTCACCACTTCCCCTCTTCGTTACCACATCAGGACTCGAGTTGCACTATAAAAACACCAGCGCAACCACAGCCACCTCACAACCCCTGCCTCTACACACACACACACACGCAAACACACACAAACACACACACATAAAGTGCACACCAGCCAGTGTTTGCAGGTACTGGAAGGCCGGCCCTCCCATACTACTGGGACAACATGGAGCGGCTCTCACTCATGACTAGAATAACAAGGAGCTGCACAGAATTCAATTAAATGGTGTGCTCTTTCAAAAGCTACCACCCACCTGCCTGCACACACACACACACACACACACACACACACACAGTGCCACAGTGCTGTGCTGAAGTTACACACCTCCAACCAACTACCAACTGTTCCATGTTTTGGGCCTCTCACACACACAGGAAAGTATGCATGAACACACACACACACACACACACAAATATACATTTTTCCTCAGTCCTAAGTCTGCAAAATGTGCGTGTGAGCTGTGTGTGTGTGTGTGTGTGTGTGTGTGTGTGTGTGTGTGTGTGTGTGTGTGTGTGTGTGTGAGCTGTGTAATCCTATTACCCTGTCCTGTCAGAGAAGCCTGGACCTTCATGTGTCTTCTCCAAAGCAGCCACCTGATTGGCTGCTCCAAAGTCAGTGCACAAACCCATAAAGAGGTGTGACATATTTTCACACTTCCTTAAATGTTCACCTTTTTTCCTTACAAGGTCTGTGAGCTACATCAGGACTGTGTGCTATATAAGGACTATGTCTCACTGCCTCTGTCAACAGCAGGACTCTACATTATTTGGCTGATTCATTACCTCAGTGTGAAATATCTGAACTATAGCTTACGTTCTAAATTTTAAGAGTGCAGCACATAAGCATGTATTTAAGCACAACCCACGTTATCTGTTAGCGTGGCACGACCAGCAAGAGAGCAGGGGTGGGTCTAGAATTTTTTAATGAGGTGGTCATACCCCTAATTCAAAGAAGGGGGTCACACAAATCTAAGACCCACTTAAAAGCCCTGCTTTTAGGAAATAATAAATTATAGATTTAATTACTGTAAGAGAGGTTAAATAGACAAATGTTTTACAATATGCAATAACATTTTATGCAATAAATATGAATTACTCTTTTAATTCTACAAAGCAAAAACAAAATGTAATAAACATTTGGGTGAAGGTGACATTCCTCCCATGTCTGGCTGTAGCCACAAAATTTGACAACACTGACATTAAATAATAAATAAATAACAATTGAGAAACATTTGTCAGTACAGGAATATAAATTATTGATAGGAATAAAAACATTTGCAGTCGCTGTGAGATCTGTTAATCTGAGATGAGTCGTAGACAAACACACAAAGAAAAGCACACCGCTACTGACCTACTGTGGCGAAGCTTTTCCAACTCCCCAACGGAAAGGCAGCAGGATCCTCACAAGATGGCGCCTTCTTTCCCCAACAGTTTTTTCAACTTGACATCAGCTTCACATTCTCTGAAGCTGTAAAACCTGTAAATAATGAGTGAGTGAGTGAGTGAGTGAGTGGGGTCTTACATCATCTCAGCTTTATTTTTTTTCTAAAGGTGTTAATGTAGCTTTTATGGTGTTTAACTATAAAACTCTTCTGGCTTCAAACTTATTGTCTCAGTGTTGGTAAAATCCTTGCCGGTCTCTAAGGGGCCACGTGCTTTGTAGACCAGTAACAGAAGAGAAAAGTCATGCAGCAAACATTCAGATGTGGTAGAGGGCTGTGACTCACTCAGCACCCGACAGCTGAACTCAGATAAACCAGATCAGAGCCCTCTCACGTCCAGGTCTCCTCGCCACTGAGTGGTTCTGTCTTTTCACCACGTCTTTATCATTCTCCCTCATCATCCATTGTTCTGATTAGGAATGTTCCCAGTATCTCTGTCCCACTGTGCTCAACCTTTGGTTGCCTCCCCTCCCCCTCCGGTATACACACTCACAGCAGAGATGCCCTTTAACCTTGGCCTTTGTCTGACTCCACTGGGAGGACGTTGGTGCGTGTACGTGTTTCATGGGAGTGTGAGACGAGGTTAAACAGGGGATGTTCTACGCATTAGCAACCTTGCTAATCAGACCTCTTCTCCACCTTCCATTTACCGCTCACACACCCACATCACTCCCTGTCTGTGTCTGTTCTTTCACTCCACCTCACACACAGTGGGAACTCGGCTTCTCCTCCCAATAAACAGCCCTACAGCCTTGGACAGCAACCGTTGTTTTAAATCTAGCAATTACCATCAGTTGAAGTCTTCCTCTCCTGTGCTAACAGACACACAGTCATGGCTGAGACGCTGTCGTGTTTGAGACACAGGTTCAACAGGCTCCTGAGCTTTTTACATAACAGTGTAAAAAGTGGCAATAATGAAAGGAGCCTCTGATTGCTTATTAGAAATCAAAAACTAAGAAAGGAAGTGTTGTTTGTGATAATTTCATATCATCACTGGGTGAATAGCAATGCCAGAAGCTAACAGACACTTTTATTTAGTTTGAAGCATAATTTTAAAAGCTTTTAAAAGGGTTTTCTCAGTTTGCTAAAAAGTGGTAGATGTTTTAAAAAACCAAGCGAACAGAGAAAAGATGTGATTTGAGACAGTGAGAAGGCTGAAGAGCCTCTAATAAACTACAGATGCAACATGTTTCCAGTTGATGTTGTCACAGCCCAGCTCAAGGCTGGACAAAGGATGGGAGACCTCACACAAGTTGAAACCAGAAGTGTGTTTTGTTTTTACACAACTAAAAGAAGAAGCTAACACAAAGACAAACCAGTGTAAATGTCAATTAACGACATTTTAATCACCATTTTTGGTTTTAAACATGACAATATTCATGATGATGTTGTTAACATTCTTAATAACATTTAGAACATAAAACACTCATTACTTACTGTACATAATATTTGTTAGGCTTCAGAGTCCATGTCATTTTGAACAATAGACCATTAAAAAAACTGCATGAATGGTCGTGACCTTCAGACCGTCAGAGGCCACTGCTTTGAAAATAAATACAATTCTGTAGAGGGTTGACTGCATGGGCTCAGGAACCTGTCTGAAAAACAAGAGTTTGTGCCTGAATCAACAAAAGCTAAAACTAAAAGTTAAAACTCCACCATAACCAAGAGTAAAACCAAGATCCAGAAACGCTTCCACCATCTCTGAGAATGAGGTGAAGTGAAAAACTGTTCTGAGGTTGTAAATCTTTTTGTGGAAATGCTAAAGAATAGTGAGACTGACTCAGCACGCTTTCATTAGTGCGTCTGTGAAGACACCATCAATGCTGAACCAGATAAACAGGTTTTCAAGACACATCTGCTGCCACCCAGAAGATTTTTCAAGCTATTTCAACAACACAATGTCAAACCACGTTCTGCGTGTACGACAGCAAAAAGCTTGGCTTCGTGGTCAGAGAGTCTGGGTGCTAAACCGACCTTCCTGCAGTCCACACCTGTCACTCATTGAAAACATTTGGTGCATTATGAGACAAAAATGGAAGAATGGGTGTGTTTCTAAACTAAACGTTTGGATGACACGGTGAAAACGTGCTTCCTACCCTACTGAGAGATACTCCTGACTTTAAAATGAGCATATATTTTACTATCAGATTCATTTACACTGTGTGCCAGGTTCTTAATTTAAACACTTCAGAACTACTGAAACAGAGGCCAAGCAATAAAACATGTATTGCAGGCGAAAAAAATTATGCAGAAGAAATAGTACGAATAAGAAGTCAAATGAATCATCTCAGTAAAACTTGTTGAAATAAAATATGGAACTTACTGTGGTAATGACAGAGACACTTGTTATGTTGGATGGCAACAGCAACACACATAGACAAACCTTCATTAAAAAGTTTTTACCTACCTGGCCACAGGTTGGACCTCGGAAACATTAAATAACATTGATTTTTCCAATTAGAGAAAACCACATTTATACATACATCTCTGCAGTCAGCACTGAAGCATTTTCAGCCTCAGCTACACTTCCCCCTCATCTTGGACAACTTGAGTCAGTCTTATTTTTGACAGTGTTTATTTTAGAAATAATCTGAAGGTTTCAAGTGATGCACAACATCCTGAAATACATGTTCAAATCTTACTTTGGGACGTGTTGTCTTTGCTCCGGGGATGCCAAAGTGGCTCATCTCCCCCTTGTTCTTTAAACTGAAGAGAAACATGTAGAAAAAAAGTAGAGATGTGTTCTGTCAGTAAAAATGAGTCAGATTAAAGTAATTTTGACTGCAATGCTTGTTCCTATCAATATGCTTTATATCAATCATACAGACACACTTCCATTGGCCGTTCTTATCATAACCTTTAATATGACCCTAGAAATGAGGTAATAGAGGAAAATGAGGGGAAGAAAGGGGCAAGGGAATAAAACAGGATGATGAGGAGGGATCCTAATCAGTGCAGGCAGTATCCATCCTCTGCTTCTGTCTCCATCTGTCCCTATTTCCTAAAGCTCTTTTCATTAAGACACCAGAGGCCTTGTTTCTGTGTCCATCAGCACTTCTGATTGTTGCTCCCGGGTCCGAAGTGCCAGTGTGTGTTTCCAGTTTGGGTCCATGCCTCTGAGTTCTGTCGTGGCCTCGGCCATTACTAACTTGGTGTGTGCTTGGGGTCCAATTGAGACAAGAATGTCCAGAGATCCACACTAAGACACAGAGAGAGACACAATTGACAAAAGTGCGAGGGCAGAAATAAAAAAGCCACATCATAAATTCCCAAGGAGTGCTTGTGTATTATGAGTGGGTAACTAAACTAGCCCCCCACCCATGAAGGAGAGCAGGTTGAGGCCCTGTCTTTTTGTGCCAGATGGCTCCACATTGACAAATCAATTAGGCTCCACCTCATCACCGGGGGGACTGGGGCTACAAACCTGCCCGACTCTACCCCCACCACCCTGGGGTCCTCGGTCAACCACTCCTCCTTCTCTCCTCGCCTTAATCACCACCCTCATCCCCAGAAAGCGTTGCCCGGGTAAAGGAGGGCGAGGAGGCGAGAAAAAAAGATAAAACAAAGAGGCTGGCAGCACATAAATCACCTAGCATCAATATGGATGACTTCCATGCTAATGCAGAGGAGACCTGGAGAAGAGCGGTGATTTTGTGTGTGTGTGTGTGTGTGTGTGTTTATAAGCTCAGTCAGAGCAGATTTGCAATGTCCTGAAGAGCCAACTGTCTCTAGTTGTTTTTTTTTCTTCTCTGTGTGGAGGTGGGTGAGGAGGAGGAAGATGAGGAGGAGGAGGGAGGGTGGACGTTTGGGGAAGTTAATCCAAGGAGAACAAACAGCACAGCCTGGAGCAGGTATACATCTGGGTCGTGGAGACGAGGGGAATCTGTGTTCTTCACTACACTCTAGTGGGAGAGAAGAGTTGCTACAGAGAGAAGGACGGACAGAGACAGAAAGAGACGGACAGAGATGGACCTGCAGACCTGACAACAGAGTCATAAACAAACAATCGGAAACACAAATATGAAACATGTATATAAATGCAGGAAACAACATAAAGTGGAACAATTCTAATTGAAAGCACAAGATGAGTGAATGTGTTTAGAAATAAAAACAGTCGTCCTGAAAATGTAAACCTGTCCCCAGATGTAGAGACCTGTCCATTCAAACAGTGTGCTTCGTATTTTAATGAGCTGATCCTGTGAACACAATAAACCCTGACTTTTTCATCATCTCCTCTTTGTATTTTTTACAGCACTATTCCAAAGTTGCAGTTGTAGTAAAATTAAGTGGTGATTTGGAATAATAAGCCTTCACATGTTCAACTGCTGCAGATCCAGGTGGTAAATGTGAACTTCCAAAGGCCTTTTGCAGCAGGTTGTAAATTAATTGATTTAACTTTGTCTCGGGGACAACGTGGCAACATGCAAACACAACTTTGCGACTCAACTTTGCGAACACGACTCACTATCACACTATTCTGTGAATGTGCTGCGTATTTAAACCTTCACTTCCAAGTTCTCCTTTACTTTCCCCATCTACTGAGAGCAATACTTGACTCTAAAGTTTCTAAATGTTTGCTTTTGTCTTGCATTGTGTGTAAATATGTCTCTTGACTGTTTTCTGTTTTTGTTGTTGCCAAAAAAACTGCTGCAGGCCGTAAAAAACAAGATGGAATCGAGGGGAACTGACTAATTTCATGTATTGTGTACATCTCAAAATTAATAAAGCATGAAAAGTTTTCCAAAAAAACTGCATGTTCACAAACTAGTGAAGAGGAGGATGGTGATTCTGTGAGGGAAATGTGATCCTCACAATGCTGGCAAATATTTCAAATTTTTCCCAAATGTGTCATCACAAACACTTGAAGGTGAAGCCTTGAGCTCACTGATGAAGAGTGAGGGGAAGGTGGGAGGCAGGTTTACATGTTGGGAGGGGAGGTGGGGTGATGGAGAGATGTGTGGGTGCCCTCCTGGCTCCCTGGGTCCCTTTACTCATCCGATCTGGGGGCAGAGATGAGAAAGAAGGAGAGAGCTGACGCTGAGACCCCTGGGGAGAGATTAGCGCTGACAGCACAACAAAGAAGAATTATGACAGGGGCCCTCAGCTCTTCGACAAATTCAAATGTAATGTATGGCTCTAACGGAGCCAAGGAGGATCAACATAATATATGATCGACCCACTTTGCGGCGCGCTCGGTTGGCAGTGATGTAAAAGCGATTTATGCCCGTAAAAATGTGCAGGGCTAATTAAGTAAGATGCTGGCACGGGAGCAAATCAAATGAGCTTATGAGAGAGCTGGCAGAGTAGCCGGGCCCTTCCTCTGAAAGGTTTACCTACGGTGAGGGAAAGAAAACTTCGAGTGGGGCTCATGATCAAGAACTGTCTGATCAAATGTAGACGTCCATGTGTGAAAGCTGTTGATCCTTTAATTAAATTCTTGTTTGTAATTTGTTTACCCCCCCTCACACACATACACACACACACTTCCAGCAGCATTTGTGGGCCTTGGGCCTCTGTAATTACACAGGGCCTCTCCTCCAATCAGACAGCTGTGTTGAAAAGGCTGTGGGTGAAATGTCCTAATTACAGCCTCAGAGGAGAAAGGCTCCATCGGGGGAATACATGTGCCGCTAGCTAACAGATTCTTGAGCCAACAGTGTTAATGAGACAGCAATGAAAAACAGCGAGCCACCTCCCTTTTCACATTAATCAGAGCACCTAGTTCTTCCTGTCTCACTGTCAGTTCTTATCATCCCCAACCTCAGCCTCACATCTCTATCCAGGCCGAGGGATCACTCCACCGCTGCTCTTCTTATTTTGAAAACCAGCTCTTTTCGCTGTCGGCTGCACCTCGTTCCTCCATCAGTACAATCGGAGAGGAAACACACAGAGCACAGTCTGAGTGAAATCACCGTGTAAAGGCTCCAAAAAATCCCATACATGCCACTAACACATAATTGCAAGGTCTCCAGAGTGAGTGTGTATGTGTGTGTGTGCGTGCACAGACGAAGGAGGGGGAGTCAGCCATCTCGGCCCATCTCTCTGATGAGGCCGTGTCAGAGCCCTGCAGAGGCTAACGACCACCTCAGAAGCATGTTAGCCCACATCATGGAACAGGCAGACAGTCTATTTGATGGTAATATTCTTGCCTGCTGATGTTATAACCACCAGTTGACAAAGCCAAAGGAAGAAAATGTTTATTTTTGCCCCCTTAGCAACAGTAGAGGCATTCAGTTGATTGTAGTCCCCCTTCACCGCTGCATACATACAGCATGGCACTATTGTCTTTGCGCTCTCACTCTCCATCTCCACTTAATTTCCCCAGACCGCCATAGCACCGGGTGCAGGTAGGCCTCAGAGAGGTGTAACGCGGGGCCTCATCTCAATTCTCCGACAGTGTTTCAACGCTCAATCACAGGACTGAGGTTTTCAAATCTTCAGCAGGTGAGGGTGGGAAAAGAGCTGGCTCACACTGTAGAGGTGTGTGTGCAGAAAACTGTCCATGGGTAAAGAAATAGAAATTCTGGAAAGGGGCCATTATCTGTCACAGAGCACTGATACAGTCTCACCCTGTATTTATTGTCTACTTAATGCACTTGATTGTATTGCTGAAGCTAAGAAGGAAGAAAAAACCTCATTGCCAGCTAGAAGGTGCTTTCAGCCTCCTGCAATTACCTTATGTAAATCCCGGCCTGGAATGTTGATATTGCTATTTAAAATGCATTGAATTTCCATGGAAAATGATCCACTGCTGCCACCTGAAGCTCATTAATAACTACGACGAGCCGCCGTGACATTTGGAATACTTACACGCTTACTTAGCATCGCCACGCATGCGAGCACACAGCCTACCAGGCGCTGCAGCCATGACAGCACATTTGGAAAAACGATGGCTTTGAATTAACGTGCGCCAGCAAATGAGCTACGTCCATCAGCAACGGGAACCAGTGCTTCTTCTTTGTGTTGCACGTGATGTTGTGCTTGTAAGTGCTCACGCAATCTTTGATCATGCACCGAGAGGAAGGGAGCAGGCTTCCATGTGTTGAAATAGAGGAATTCCCCTCTTCTTTCCTAACTCTTAGACTAACATGCCTGTACTATATTTGATACTGATCCAGTGAGGTCACGCATGACAAAAGATTTCCTCACTTCCTGTCCTTACTGTGTTCTTACTGGTTAAGATTTGTTAGCTCAAATCCTAAGATTTCTATATTTACTCTAAAACAATTTAAGTAAATGCCATTATAATAACATCTGTAGTTCGTCAGAGCATTTAAAGGGCCTTTCCACAAACTGTACACAGAGGAACAGTTCACTTCACACATGAAGCACCAGCCAGAAACACTTCTTGATATCTTCTGTTTGCAATGTTGTATTGAGTCATTTACATGGCACCAAGGGTCTAACCTCATTACAGACTACTACTGAATTGCATCATGGTTCATCTGGTTCATGGTTCAAATTTAATGAAAGTGCTTTGTTAAATTGCTGGACAACACCTTTAAATTTTTCAGCAGCAACATGTCTTTCCACTCTACAATTTGTGCCACCACCAGCCTGAATACTCTATTGAAAACACAGTCAAATGTTTTCAGTCAGGATATTGTTTCAGCCAAGAGTAGTTCAGCTGAACACGGACACTTCTATCTGCATCTAGATGAACCTGATAGTCTAAATGGCCACGTGGAACTGATTCATTTGATTAAAGTGACTTTAAAAGCCACTCCTCCACTGTCCATCCAGCTCAGCAGGCCTTGTGTAATAGGACGATTTCCATATACATTGAGTCAGCAGTGCAACAGTGGCCCAGGATCCTTCATCTGTATGTGGATCGAGGGGCAGCGATGGTTCCCAGTTTCCATCCCAGACGAGCAACGGCAGGCCAGGGCTCCGCTGCCACTCCAACACCACCCTGGTGGCTAACAGAGGCACTAACACTGGTAAGATGGATGCACACGAGCCAGAGCAACATCAATCCTCCTGTCAGGCCAGATGTTTAGTTTGGAGGTTGGGTGGGGGGGTGTAGGCAGAGGCTGTGGTTGCTGTTACTGTATATTAGGCTGTAAAAACAGTTAATGTGTCAAATAAAATATCACATTTAGCCTCTGCCATAACAAAAGGATCTATTAAGATGTCAGAGAAATGGCAGAGAATTTAGGGGTGGGAAAATATCAGGTTCGTGCCTCTTTTTCCTCTTTGTCACCTTAATTAAAGTACAACCCAATAGTCTGAAGCTTCACTGATTTATATTTTCATATTGACAATGGATCAAATCAGCATGTGTACCGTGTAAAAACATCACGCCCACAGACTTACCATCTGACCTTGCAGCTAAAGCTTTACACACATTTTTTAGCATCTTTTAGCACAGTACTTTCATTTTACAGCTGGCAGCTGTTTTCAGTGAAAACCCTCAGAACAGCACTGTCCACTCTCTGCTCAGCACCAGCAAAGTTAGCTGATCGCTGGTCCACACAGTGGAGCATCAGGAAGCAATAAGCTTCCAGATTTTGTTTTCCAAAGGGAGTTGGTGTAAAGCAAAATTGATTGAAAATTATAATATTTATTATTTGCACAGAAATTACAAATCAAATTTTTATTCTGAATTTATAGCTATATTATTGAGAAAATGTCTTCTAAAATGTTCAGCATCATTTTGTTAATATTGATTATAATAATTGATGCCACTAAATGAATAAGTTCAATCTCAAACCAACAGCAACATCCTTTGGCAGCAGCCCTTCACTCAGAGCTGTCCTCACTCAGAGTATAAAGCACTAGGTAAAGCACGTAGGCCTTTACCACACAGTGGCAAATGCTCCCAACCATTTTGTTCTTCATCCAGCCACTTTGCTGACAGCCCACCTGCAAAAGATTGGGGGGGGCACTAAGGTTCCATAAATCTTTTATGGTCCATAATGGCTTGTTCACATTACCTGCCCACACCTCAGCCTCCACAGAGAAGGCTGGGCCCGTACTGAACCGATCGCAGCTGAAAACCACCATGAGCATATGGAGCACTTCAAACACTCAAAGCCTCCCCAGGCCTGAGCTGCGGTCGCACCTATGAATTATAGAAATGATCTAATTGTTTTCTCATTTGGAAATTCTGGGGGCCCTCGTCTCTGTGTCTCAGTTTTAACTGCCTGTGGTTTCCAACGAGGGGCCTTGATTCAGTGCTGCCTACGTCTGACATGATTGTTGAAACCAAGGTGGTCTGTTCTGTCAAAACAGAGCCAGAGCTGAGGTAGACGCCAAACCTGGCGAAGTAAGTTAACTCATAGGAATGAGAGGGGGTAAATAAGACTTCAAAGAGGGGTAGTTGTGACCAGAACAAATCTGCAGAGGGATGGCTCTCGGATCATCATCATCAAATCTAGGGTCACAAGTGTAAGTATGACATCTTATCAGTGTGTTATTGACAGGCTTTTTCACAATCTAATATTTAGATAAAAAAAACAAAATTCTTGCTTTTAATTAAGTGTCAAAACTCTTTCACCTCAGTGCTGTCCAACAGAAAGAAAGATTAACTGTAAGAGCTAAATGCAAAGCACTACTTCATTATTTCTGAGGAGGCACAGGGTGTGTTTCCCTTTTTGAAACAGCAGAGCACTGTCAGGGCCAAAATAAAGGGCAATCACAGGTGGAGTGGACAGAGCCACCATGGATGAGGTTATTAGTAAGGACACAAGGTGATGGCAGCCATGAAATACATATAAGATCATGTGTTAGACTCAGACAGAAAAGTAAAAACGGGACATTTTAAAATTTAAAGCTGATAAATAAATGTGATTGCAAGCCACAGATTAACAGTAAAATTGTGAAATATTGGGATTGTGAATTCAAAACTAGATGTAATCTTATCATAAAAAAGGGCCCTCATCATCTCATAAATAAGATTAAGCTTTTCACCCTTTTCCTGCTGACTAAAAAGATGCCAAATTCACAAAATACACAAATATCCCAACACACACACACACACACACACAAACCCTGCAGGAAAATAAGCAGAAAGCTAAATGTAATTTTTGGCTGTGGCCCTTAGGAAGCAGCTTTGCTCAGCACCGACTCCGCTTCGTGCTCCTTAATCAAAACTGGCACCGTGGCAATTACCTAATTAGACATCAATTAATCCAGAGCCTTCAGGTCTGCAGCCACATCTGACCTGCAGAGTAATGACAAAAATGCCTTCGAAGAACGGAGAAATCAGATTAATGGAAGCTGAGTGGCAGAGGTTCTGCTGCATTTGAGAAATCCCCCAAAATATACTGCACTTCATTTCATAATTAACAGATACGAATATAATTGATTGAGACGTGAGAGCTTAATCACTCAATTCAATAACCAGGATACCAGTGGTGAGTAGATTAATTCAATTATGTAATTAAAGCCAAGGGAGAGGTGAAGCTTTAAAGTTTATTGAAGGTTAAACAGCAGACTCACCTTCCTCTCTTTTTGTCTTCTCCATCCAAAAGCATCATTTAACTTCACTGACACACATTTAAGGAGTCTGAGCATTTAGCTTTTTTTTATTAGACATAGCAATTTCACAAACGGCAGTTAGCCTGCAAATTACATTCAGAATGTGCAGCTGACCATGTTCAAACACTCCAGATACACCTTCAAACAAAAGTAACAGTCAATCATGAGTGGTTATTCTTTTCTTGTTTTAAACAATCTGTGTATTCTCATATTTAAATGTACAAAATCAAAATAGTCTTTCACTGGTTCACCATCAATGCAAGCGCACGCACACACACACACACGCACACACACACACGCACACCTCAGTCACTAAAGCACATTTCAAACAACTAGTTCCTGTCACTGTACATATGCACTGAAAGGTTTTTAAAGGCTCTGCTTTGCATTCTAACACTCACACACTCAACATGGGAAGTATCATCAGTACCAGCTCCCTTCTCTGAATACTCTTTAAATATTAGCTTAGGTGAAGAGAAAGGGAATTGAGTCACGCACGCACACACAATTCATGTGAAATAGCAGTTCTCACAAATCCACTTCATTATTTTCCAGTAAACCCAGGACTTCAGTGATGTTTTCCTGCCACTGAAGAATCCTAACACTGACGTTCATTCAACGAGCACCAGCAGCTCAACGAACACTTTTGATCAAAGCACGTTAGACTACACGACACGCAGTTTGTACAAAGGGGCAAAGACGAGGATGATTCTTCTCTGGTTTTTATTCCATTTAGTCACACGCACAAACACTGTTTTTTTCCTCCATCATTCAAGTCATGGGATGCTCAGTTAAATAACACTGATTTTAAAGGGGATGAGAGCCAGGAAGGTGATGGTGTCATCAATGTACGTGGGACTGCGGGGACACGATCTGTGACTCCGCTTCCTCCAAGTGCCAAAAAGACAGTTAACATTAACACTGATTACTTTTCCCACCTGATCCAAAACCACAGAGGGCTCATCTGTGATGAGACAAAGCTCCAGAAGGAAAGAGAAAACCAGTTCAGATTTAGCTCATTTCTCCAGGGAGGTGACGAGGCTGCTGGTCCGGCCTTTGATGTCTCAGCCATCCACTTAAGTTTGAATACTGGCTCCACTGTGCAGGGGTCCAGTGCATGTGGAAAAACACCTGAATACTCAAATTCTCCAAATCACACAGACGTCCAGACAGCATCACTATGAAACACTGGTCATCGTCCACGCTGCTACTCGCAGCAGGAATGGCAACTGAAAAAGCAGGTGAAATCTGTACACCTTTTTTTATATTCACCCCCAAAACTTCTCTAAGTGCAACACTTGCATAAACTGTCCTGTCCAAGATTTGAAATTTGATACTTTTCTCCCAAATGCTTGGTCCACAAAAACGTTCAGTCAAGTCAAAGAAAAGCAGGATTAAAGGAAAACAAGTCTGTGTTTGGTGTCTTCTCAGCTGGCGTCTCTACCTCCCGAAGACGCTTTCGTACTCGAGCAATATGAGCTCCACTATCTGGTTCTGATAGACCATGTGGACGGCGATGTTTCCCGTCTCAGTCTCTGGTCTGAGCAGCGTGGGTCCGAACACGATGGCCACACTCTGGGTGGTCATGCGGTTGGCCTCGCCATGGTCAATCACCCTGGGCATTGGGGGGGGAAGACAAGGGTAAAGGAAGAACAAAAGAAGATTTTGAAGTGAGTTGTGTCACGATTAAGTGCGAGTGTATTTGTCATTCAGGTCTACAGCTCGAATGCAGCTCCAGGGCTTCATCTGCAAAAACATTACAATCTTTACACACATCTCCTGGGCTTGAGATTGAGTGCTGAAGAAAGTCTAAAAAAAAAAATAAAAAATCACACTCTGTATCACCACTCAACGCTCCAGGCAAGAGCAGAATAGCATTTTTAAACAGAATCTACATCCTTGCATGCAGATGTAAAGAACAATAACATTCATAGAAAGGAGGGAAAAAAAGATTAAATCCGCCTGCTGATATATGTAAACCTCCACACACTGAATGTCAAGCTATGAATTTCCTCAAGAAACACCACTTCATAGGTGCTGAATTACAGCAAACAAAGTGCCATATAAATGCAAATGGAAAACCAAGGTAAATGCCACAGTAAACATATGATATTGCCACTTGCTGCAGCAGACTTCATGCTAAACCTGGCTGTTGCTTTTGTTTGCCCACAGGCTGATCAGTCTGAAGAAAGGTAAAGTAAAAGTAGGCATGAGAGTCCAAACAGAGTTTGTATAAATATCCTCTCAGTGCCGTTTATGAGCTGTATACAGAGAACTAATTTAAGTCAGAGTTAACCTTAACAGCCAGGCATGTTCATAAATGGTAAATGTTCTGCACTTATATATACCACTGAAAGCGCTGAAGCATTGCTTCTTATTCACCCATTCACACTCACAATCACACACTCATACACCGATGGGAGAGCTGCTATGCAGCTGGCCAACACTCACCGGGAGCAACTAAGTTGGGGTTCAGTGTCTTGCTCAAGGACACTTCGACATGTGACTGGAGGAGGTGGGGATTGAACCAACAACTGTGAGTTTGGTGGACAACCGCTCTACCTTCCTGCGCCACAGTCGCAGCACACAGAGGTAGTAGCATGGGAAACTGTATGATGCGCCCACGGGATATATCAGAATAGTGGTTATTCCAAACTTGAATGCCATTTAACGCCAAGTACTGTGGCTACTGTTCTCCTGGGAACATTCAACTGCACATGTGCAAGATCTACATCAAAGTTACTGGCATTCTCATTAGTTTAGACAATATTTGTGTCAACCACACTTTTTAGAAAAAGAGAAATGTCACCCAGTGGAAGGGGAGTGTCTGGCTGATGTGTGTTGTAACAAACATACTTTCCAGACCAACTTGTTTGCACTTGTGATAAATTGTAACATGAATGCAGTCACAAAGTCACACAGCATGAATACACTGTTTCTGTACAGGAACATCAGTCTCACGCCTTTATAAGAAAATGATGACTTAACAAGAGTATAATTGTTTCAGCAGTAAGTATTAGTTATTTGTGTGCAGTTCTTACCTCCGCAGGTGCTTGAACAGGCTCTGCATTGTGTCGTGGTTTGGTTTTGGCAACTTCTTGATTAAGTCTTTAATTGAATTCACTCGCTGCTTGTAGTCTGAACATTCTGAAACAGAAACAGGCAAGAGGTCAGTAAAAGCACATGTAGAGAGCACCATCTTCTGGCCAAATTAAACACAGACACATCATGGAGAAAGTGGAACAGGACTTTAACTTCATGAATGTGGAGTGAGCATGTACTCCCCCTGTCTGTGTACGTTTCCACAGTGGGTTCCAGTTTTCTCCGATGGAATAAATACATGCAGTTAGGTTAAATTGACTCTGAAATTGCCCCTGTGTGTGAGTGTGAGTATGAATGAATATGGATGTACCCAATGACAGATGGGATCGGCTCCAGCAGCCATCAAGAAAATTAATGGATGGGTGTGATGAACATTTTACTTGTCCTTAAGTATTGTAATTGTTTCACACATTGTCATAGCATATCTTTGTACTGGTTCTATGTCATAATAGCAAGTCATGTTACTCACTGATAGCATTAACAAAGTCATTAAAGGATCCGTATGTAAAAAGAGGCTCGGGAAGCTCCCTGAAGAACATCTTCAGAGCTCCAGTGGTGACATGGATGTCCTCCCACTTACTGTCATTCAGATCCACCTTCTCATCTGATGATAAGACAGAAAACCATACCAACCAATCAACCAACCAACCAAGCAAAAAGAAAAAACCAAAAAACATAAAAGATAAAGAGAAAACTGTCTTAATACAACAACATTTTTGTCATATTCAGCTTATACAGTTATTGTGGGAATTGTGTTAAGACAGGACTTGAGCAAAGGGGAACTGGATTCCTACCGTGATTCACAGCAAAGCGCAGCTTCTGTATCACCGCCAGGTTTCCGCTCACTCTGTATAAGCCGTCAACATTGAGACCTGCAGGACAAAGGGACAAAATCTGTGAGTTCTGACATATGGATCTAATCAAAGAAATAGTGCCAACAAACACCCATAAAAACTCTGCATCATCTCAAAACTTGTGTTAAAACATTACGTTGCAAAGAGCACAATTCGGCATAACTAATCGCTACACACACAACTACACACAAATCTCTACACAATAATATGGAAAGACCATACAACCTGGTTTATTATTTTACTTCTTACTGCTAAATAATACTGTATCAGTCGTGCACATTGTACACTCAACGTTGAATGTCTAATTATTCACCAATCAGCTAACCATATATATTCAACTTTTTCAATTCAACATTATTTATATAGCGCCAATTGACAACAAAGTCATCTCAGGGCACTTTATAGAATAAATTTAAGATTATAAAGATGTATAGAGATATAATATGCAGACTGAAACTTTAAAGAGCACATTAAATAGGTAACAATCACTGATACATCAGACTGAGCAGCTAGTTCATGTTCAGATTAGGTTGCTAATAGTGCTGGACTGGACCAAACAATGATATGAGCAAAGGCCAGCAGCAGATAATAACAAAAACTGTGGCTGATGGCAAATCATCAGCTTCTTGATTCAGGAGCTGGTGTATTTATACCTTATCAGAAAGTAACATGGGAGAGCTAATTATCTGCTGAAGACAACTATGTGATAACAAGAAAACAAAGAAAAAACCACAAGGAACAATTGTTTCCATGTTGTTTGTACCATCCCTACCATATTTTTTGATTTTTTTTAAATAAGAACTAGGAAATAGTCTAATTGCCGCTGTTAATACCTGTGTTCTCTACATGATCGATACAAATTTTGACAAAGTCGGGCACTGATGTGTTCTCCCGCTGGCACAGACTTGTCAGACTGCAGCCAAACACCTGATCTGTGAAACAGCAAGAAAACAGTCATCAAATGCATCTTCGAGCAATTTAACAACAGTGGCACATAGTCACACGTGGGACATGATCAGAAACTAGTGCTAGAACTAGTCCCTGTGCTGTATTTTGTGGGAATACCTTTGATATACCCTTTGTCTCTAACGGCCTGATATGTTGGTCGACGTGTCAGGAACTTTTTGAGCTTCATCCGGGTTTTCTTCTGGTCTGATGAGTCCATACTCACAGATGTCTTCATCACTGCAGGAAGGCAGGCAGGACAAGAGAGTATTTCATTAAGACCTTTATTTATTATGGTTATTGTTGTAGGGACTTTGGCAAGGTCAACCTGTCTCACCCCTGTTCTTCTTGGAATCCCGGTGGTCTTTCTCCTTGTCCTGTTTTTCAGTTCCTGGAGACTCAGGCATGTCTTCTTCAATGGCCTCATCTGACTCCCAGGCCTGGACAGGACACAGGAGTTTGCAAAGTTAAATTTAAGCCAGCTCAGACTTTATTTATCCACTCCATGGATGTTTGAAGCAAAGCATTCATGCTCCTCAGTCTACCCGTTCACCTTGATTTGTGTGATCATGGTTTGAGCTCAGGTAACATTAACTAGAGGAAGGTGATTTTTATTAGACTGGAACTGTGAAATTCAGCTATTTCTATTTTCTTTCTGTGGTTTGCACTAACAAAATAAATCAGTGTGCAGGTCAAAGACGGCGTTGCTCAAAGGTTTAACTAATGAAAGTAAACATGAATACAAAATGTGTGTCCTCACATGTGTATTGATGGTCTCTGTGAGGGCCCGGTACCAGTCATTGATCACGCTGTCGATCTCTGACTGGATAAGCAGCTCTGTCCCCTGACGGGTCTTCAGCTGGGAGATGACAAGTCAGGTTTACTTTAGGATTGTGCTTTGTCCAACATTACTGCTTACAAATATCTATAGTGATGACTGCTCTGCAGTAAAACTTGACAGCAGATACCTCTATGACATGTTTCTTGCTGGACTTGTCCTTGGAGGCCCACTCCACAGACGCCCCTCGCAGGTCAATGGTGAACTCGGGCTTTGACTGGTTGCTGCCAAACTTCTGAAATCAAGGATATAGTGTGAATCTGACACAATGATGCTAAAACAAGGCCACATTATTTATGGTAGGCATAAAGAACACATGTTAATACTAAAAAACAACAAGACATTAGTTCCATTTCCAAAAAACTGTAATTTATATATAATTTTCTGCTCAACATCTTTATCACTTGTGTTTAAACACACTGTTAAATCTACTGCACTGCTGGTTGAAACAGGGAAAATTGTTACATTTCATGACACATTTTTGGACTGTTTACTGATACAGACTCCCTTTAGTATTGTGTTACAAGAAAGGCAAAATCACTGTTAATGCATATTAATACACAAACGTTTGTTAGATTCTTAGACATAAAAATTAAACTATAGTGGACCAGAGAATATTATAATTTTTGTGGTACTGATAAATGTAGGGTGCAGTCCGAACTTGAGAGTGAGACCACATAGAAAATGGCATAAATTTGCTTAGCTTTGTTTTCTGATGAGGAGTTGTGTTTCTTCTTCATTTTACATGTCAGAACCTATTGTTTTGAGAAATCCACAAAACCTCTTAATAATTCTAGGTTTACATGAAACTACTTACATGTTTGGACCCTAGTCTATATATAGTTAATTTTTTTTGTCCTCTCGGCTTATCCTGTGAGTTCAGGTTAGCCACAGAATATTTACTGTTACCCATCTGCTTGTGTTTTAACTTTTTTTGTCAAATGTCAAAGTGCAACAAGTTGCAGATGAGTGTGTTTTGTTACTCTCACAAGTTATCACACTCAGCTTTAAAAATTAGTCAAAACTGAAATGCTTTATAATAAGTGTCTGAGTTTTGTAGCCTAGGGGTTTAAAAGCCACACTTTCCCAAGCTGACTATTGAATGACTTTCCTTGTCCATCTCCGTATATTCACACATTTTCTTGCCTAATCAAATTAATAAGCCTTGGTGAAAATGTCCACCAATAAAATTAATTTATTTAATATAATTCTATCCCACTTAAACCTGCATTAACTTATTTAATGCCACTTAAAGTAATACATTTACTTTTGTGTAAACACAACACTGAAATATCACCACAGTAAACCATTGCCTGTTTGTTCATCCAGCAGACAGACAGCTACATTACCAATATTTCAAAGTTAACATTGCTCCATGATATTTAACTAACTGACTAGTTTCTGTACCTGTGTTTTTTAATCTTATTTACTTATTTACTTTGTTGATCCTATGAAGAAATTGTTGCCGACAGCTGCTACATTCAAGGTGCTATTACTTGGTGGTTCTGTGTCTCGTCACTTTAAAAAGTAGAGGAACCAGGAATTAAACCACTAACCCTATGGTTTCACAAGTCCACGGATGGATTTGATAATAATTAGTACTTCATTTTTCACTTGGCTCAGCTGAATTAAGGTTCACATACACACAAGCATTAGTCTTCTGATCAGCCAAATCAGGGATTGAATAAAGGAATTAAAGTGAGGCAGGAGCAGCAACACATGCAGAGAAAAGGGACATACAGCAGCAGCCTGCACAGGCCTACAGTTCACAAAGGCCACAGCAGGACGAGGCTTGACTGAGCGCTTCCAGTTACTAAGGAGAGTGAGGAGCAGCTCTGGGATGGAGCCGCTGCGGTAGTAGGACTTCAGGGAGAGGAGAAGAGAGCGAAGGAGAGAAGAGGAGAGGAGAAGAAAAGGGGTGAGAAAAGGAAAGGTAGCGGAGGATGAGAGGAGAGAAGAAAAAAAAGAAAAGAAAAAGAATGACAAAGTTCACGGCACAGTTGACGATGAAGACAGTGAGTGCAGAATTGAGGAAGACAGAATAACAGATGAATGGAATGCTAATCTAGCTCAAAAGCTTTGTATTAAGCAGGAGCTCTTTGGGCTGATGGGATACATACCCAGCTAGTGCTGCCCCCTTGCCCCTTGGCAAAGAGCAGTGAGGAACCCTGCAGCACCGTCCATGATGAGGTCCAGTTCTTCCTGTGGTCGGACAAAGACGAGATGAATCTCTGCTTTCACTAAAGAGTCTTAAGCATTTATTCTGCCTTTGATAATACATCTTTACCTGACTTTCTTTCCATTCTCTGTGATTTTGGTGACATTGAGGACGCCACACTTCTCTGAAGGCTGAGGTAGAAGACAAAGATGGAAATAAGAACCTGCTAGAACACAAGTAATAAAACATACACACATTCACATCCACAAAAGCTCGAGATGCAAATGGCCAGTGTTTCAAGGGTGTAAGTGGCCGTGCTCGAACATGTTATGTCAATGTCTCATCAGCAGAGGGCACCCTAAAACTGCTGCTAAGTGTTGAATTAGCTGCACCTAACACAGGTAGTTTAGGTGGTTTTTGTGGCATTGTGTTAGATGTGACACGGTTAGGTGTAAGATGTGGCATGCAGGAGATGGCAGTTAAGAAGATGACATGCAGGATGACGATGATGATGAATGTAGTGCAGTGCAGTGTGAGCTGGGATACTAACAGTTGAGGGGTGCTTAGGAGATGAGGGGCAGGAGTCAGAGTCGGGAGAGCTCTGCTTGGGCACCGGAGCACACTCCTACCAACAAGAGGCACAAGATGATGAGTTTCTAATAACTATCAGCTAACTACAAGACACATGAAGAGAGTCAGTCTGATGTTAGTGAGAAGAAGAAAGTGGATCAAGAACCTGGAATACAATCATAAGATTGTGCTACATGTTAAGTTCATGAAAGATAAAGATTACGGGAAAAGCAAGTTAGGATTTTGGTTACAAGCATGCAATTGAGCTTTTATGTATAATGTTCTGATTCAGAGGGGGTGATTCATTCTGAGGTGTTGCTTTCAGCCCGTTTTCCTGCAACTGCATTTACAACACGCAATACAAAACAAGTCTTTGAGTAAACGCTCGTTACACAGAAATTTAACAAAGCTTTTTAGAAACATTGACAATGAATCAACATGGATCTTGTGCTGATTAGAGAAAGGACTGCGGAGGAGAGGCTCTGTGTGGTACCAACATTATCTTGGTAAAGAGAGAGGTGAAATCTCCTTGTGTGCAGGTCTGAAGCGAACTGCCAGAGTTTGAACAAGAACTGCAACACAATCACCACAGAATCAGCCTTCAATAATTTTGTTGCTACAATAACACTTGAAAATACATAATAAAAAATCGAAAAGATTATTTCAATGTTTAATGTTTCTACTACATGCCATTACATGGTTTTCACTGCATTGAACATTTTGCGTCAGATTATTAGAGTAAAGGCAAAACATGATAAAAGTGTCACACTCATGTTTTTCAACTGATGATTAGATCCACACTCATTTATGGCCTCACGATCTTGTCAATCTGTTGCTAACAACGTGCTACCATAGCTTTTGTGTATTATCTGGCCAGTTAAACACCAAAGTGTTACCTAAACATATCATTTAGTAAGCTAATGCAGTGCAAAATACACTTTGACAGATGTCACAATAAAAAAAAAAAAAAAAATCTTAATTAGACAGTTTTGTTTTGATTTTGAATGGACATACAGTGTGTGGACAGCAAAAATGTGATCAGATACATTAGGGGAAGTCTGGGTGTCTTTGGAGCTTGACCCATACTCCATAAGGAAAGGATATCTCTGCTTTTGCTGCTTTGAATTATGCTGTTTTTGGGTAATTCAAGTTCAATTGTTTAAATTAAGTTTTTACTGTGTGGGAACAGCAATCACAAGAACCTGGTTATTTAAAACACATTTCTAAACAGAACAATTCACTACCTTTCTAGAGACAGAATAAGCCAAGGAAAGCACTTGTCTATTGATCTGTAAACTTGGGGATTAAACACACTGTTAATAACACAGGTAATTAAAAGGCCACACAAAAAGCTTGCCAAACAACCTGCAGCAACAGAAGTGCCTGTTTCCAGACCACTCAAAACACAAAGAACGTCTGTGTGACCACAGTATTTGCGAGATTTAGATTATTTGTTAATACAGAGTTAGGTGTCTTTACATCTTACCTTGTCATTGAGTTCTAACACATAGGTGCTGTGTCTCCACTTGGTGAGGACAATGGGATCCTGCTGCTTCCTTTCCAGACTGCGACTCTTGGGAACCTCACTGGTCTGAGGGGAGATATTATACTGCAAAGACAGAGGAGAGCTAAAGTTTAGTAATACACAAGTACTTTAACCGACCCTTTAGTATTCTTTATCTCCCCTACCTCTCCTTTTACTGTCCACAGCACCATTGGACAGGAGGACTTTTCCTACAGCTCCAGCATTGTCTTCCAAAGTCAACAGTGGGATCCACACTACTGTCCATTCATTCTGAGAATGGAAGAGTCTATTCTGACCGGCTCTAAAGCCTCCAGATTAGGTGATAGACAGCCACTAATAGTTCGTCACACAAGGTTAAACTCAAACTTGGCTCCTGTAAGAGCTCCTAAGACACTCATCCACTTAAATAAACGGGACCAGTCTTAAGACTACAAGTCAGGGAGGAGTAGGAGCCACAAACTAAAGTGTGTTACTGGGTAGTGTTTGCAATGTAATTTAAAAAGATTTTTCTTTTCAAAAGAGGGAATTTTCTTTACTATAGGCATTACTGATTCGAAATTGAAGGTAAATGTTGACATGTATTACTTGTGAGGTAATATTACCTTAGGAAGTTCCCATTCAGACCTGGATCCATCAGCGCTGTAGTAGTAGGGCCGGCCTTGTTCGTCCACATGCTTTATCCACTGCAAACAATAACAGGAGTGAACATGCACAAACATGCACCCAAGAAATAAATAAGCATGTATGATATTGACACAAATAGTAGAGGTGACTGGAAAAGTTGACCTTAACTTTTCAAATACAAAAAAAACACACGCAAAAAAAAACCAGGTTGCACCTTTTCTTGTGTGTATTCAGACACGTAAAGAGTGTGTCCATGCTCATCCAGCTCCTCAGACCAGCCTCTAGGTGGTGACCCGTACTGGCTGTCGGACTGACTGGAGTGGGTGCTGTGGCAGTTTTCCTCTGAAGACAATGGCTGTGGAACACAGACAAGATACAAAGACAGAAACCTTGAAAATGCATTGTTTAAAAAAGTAATACTAGCATACTCTTTAAAATATACACCACTTTCACTCGTACTCTTAAGGGAGTTTCGTAGGGTTACCTTACCTACATTGATGCAGTCTATTTTAATACATTCTGTATGATTGTTTGGAAAAGATTAGTTTGTGCTGCTGTTACATTGCACTGACATTAACTAACTACATTAACTAATTATTTTGTTAGAATTTTAATTAGATTCAAGTACTTCTGTTTCATAATAACTTACTACTGTCTATACCAAGACACTATATTCATTTATACAACTAATAGTTTAATTTGACATATATAGAGTTTATAACATTACTATTTTTTTCACAAATAAGATGGGAATAGATTTGCACTTGGAAAACACTCTTTACTGTTTCTTAAGAGTTTCTAATATAAAAGGTACAGCCAGCAGCAGGTAGCTTGACACAAAAACTGGAAACAGCCAACATTAGCCTGGTAGTGCCTGGTGTTTTTACACTTCAGTTATTGTAGAGATTATATGAACCAGGACACAAGCTAAACTAACAAGCTGCTGTCTTTAGCTTTATGCAGTATTTAGCACACAGGCAGAAGAGTGGTGTCTTGCAAGCAACTGCATTGAAAACTCATAGCAGTATTTTTATTAATTGACCCTAAAAAATAAATGTAGGGGAGTAGCTAACAAGAATAAATTGAAATTGAGTGAAGGATTGGCCTTAAAAAGCATTGAATGTAAGTATTGTCTACATTCAGTAGTCCATATGATGAACTGGTTAGAACCAGGCTGATGTTTTCATTTCATTTTCTTTTGATTCATTAATTCAGCTTTCATTATATTCCAAGAATAATAATATATATAATTAGTGATCCTTAATCTCTTTAGTCTCCCTTGCAATGCACCACACTATAAATAAAACACCAGCTGAGGGCAGTGTGGGATAGATACGCTGGAAATTTTACCCAACAGGAAACCCTGACTTCCCCGTATCAAAGGCACCCTACCAGCACTGACCACAGCACCATTTTAAAAGTGCTTTGAGGTCCACCTCACCTTCAAAACAGCCTGTTTATTTTACAGCAACTGACAGATAGTTCATTTACAAGGCGATTGGTTCCTCCACAACTGACGTTTCAGCTTAGACTTTTCTCTACTTAAAAACTACCTTAATCCTGTGCTTCAGCCTGTGACCTACCCGTTGTTGGTGGAAAAGTTATAGTTTTCTAAATGGTCTGTTCATATTTAGAACCAGAAGCCAACTGGGGCTTCTTATGACCATACCATGCAAGACCACAATGAGAAATTGGCTCTAGCATTTCTCACCTCAATTTCCACTGTTCCCTGGCTGTCTCCCCGAATACTACTGATGCTGCCACTGGTGTCCCTGGTGCGTGGTGGCTTCCAGGTCCGCTCTCCAGTTGCTCGGTTGTAGTAGAAATGTCTTCCACTTAGGTCTTTATGAGTTTCCCAGTCACCCAGGATATGGAGAGGAGAGCTAGAGGGCACAGGTGGCATACTGGACTGTGAGATCTTTAGCTCCTGGAGATTGGTGTAGACAGGAGAGTTGGACCGGCCCTGGCCTGTAGGTGATGTTGTCTGAAGGAGGAAGAGAGAAAAATTGAGAGTATGTGAGATCAGTAATCAGATGTCCAGTTTATTTGTTCATGCTGTTATTTTATTTACGACTTCAAAAGTCTATTTTTCCTGATCTTCCTGGAATAAAATTTAACTTTCTTCTGAAAATTAAACTTAAGTTAAATTTAACTTTCTTCTGGAAATAAAATTTTATTCCAGGAATTCCATAACCTGAATCCTGAAAATCTTCCAGACTCTGCTGAGATCAAACTATTAGCTGGAATGTTGTTGCTAACAAAGCATACAAACTAGCAGCAATCACATCCTGGTTTCAACCATAGTTCAGCTTGGTTTACGTTCTATTTGTTGTTGCAAGTTAAAATCACAAGCTGCAGTGACACAGACTTTATGTACAGTACACAGATGCAATGTTTGAGTGTGAGGTGGTGGTGAGTTACAAGTCTCTCTTGACAGTCTGCACGACAGGATGCAGCTGCTCAACAAATCATACCACATGTGGTTTGCAGACACTTTAAAACCATTAGTCTGATTCTAATCAGGTCCTAAAATCAGATGGAGTCAGTATAATTAAACTACTTGTTTACTAGACCAGAGAAGAATAGAAGACCAGAGGAAAATGTAACTAAAATTAAAAATGTGTTATATGAGCATGCAAACTGTATTAAATAGCACATGGAAAAGCGAAGTTTCCAAGCACTTAATAGGAAGAAGAAAAGTAAAAAGAGAACAGAAAAGACTAAGAAGACAATATGTGAAAAGACTAACAAACTACAAAATGATTAAAAAATAGAAAGGACTCACAACCAAAGGCAATGTAAGTCAAAGTATTTTGTTTAAATATTCCTCTTCCGTCCAACATTAAATGAAAAACCTTAGAAAGGCAAATGTTCACCGACAGCCAACCACTGGAACACGTTATATTGAGTGAATTCCAAAGCAGAACTCTTTTTTTTCCCCCACTGTGAACCATTATTTTAGCTTCTACGGCTGCAGCACAGCTCACAGTGACCACATGCTTACTGTTTGTCAGCGCAGTGAAAAAAAGAGAGTCCAAACTACAGTACTACAGAAAGTGCACAGCATTTGGTATTTACGTAGATCACTCACAGCATTAAACCCACCTGGGGGTTTCAATGTTTTGGTGAACAGGGGTCAGCAAGAGAAAATGTTACACTGGCCACAATCGACAGGTGGCAAAACAGTAACCATCCTGACCACTCTCCACCACAACATTAAATATTCTGAGTGATAGTTTCTATAGCTGTGAAGATAATTCCTCCTTAAATCACTTGAAGCTAGATTCTTAGTTTTGTTACTGCAGTGAAATAAAAGTACTTTATACTCAAGTACTCTCAATTTCCATTGAGATTGTATCAAACAAACCCCATCTCGAATCTCAACAACCATCAACATTAAAATGTAGAAAAGGTCTGTTAAAATAAATATAAAATAAAATAAATATAAAATGAAGCAACACACTATGACTAGTGTGAAGTGTTGATGAGGTAGGAAGTTATCTCATAGCATTCAACTGCTCTTTTGTGAGAGCACAGTTTTCTGCAATTTTCCCTCCTAACATCTGACCACAGTCAATGACATAAACACCATCACAAATGTGGCCCTGTAGTGTTAATGCAGGCACACTTCAAAGACAGTTTTTAAAGTCTTTGAAGGCTTGGCAGCATCCAAAGGTCACTCCACTAAGGCCAGAAAGCTATGTTTCCATGGCTACGGCTCTGAGTATTTAACGCAGCGTAGAATACCTCTGAAAATATTTAGGGTTTTGGAGCATTAGTGTGTCTCTGAGACTGATGCCAGCATTTTGTCTCTTTTAGAGAAGTTCCAGAATCAGACACGGTTTAAAAACACAAAGCAGGTAACTGCCAAGGCTGAACAAAATTAAATATCAGAGGCTGTGCCAGCACCACACCTCTTCACTGTTTGTCACAGGTGAGGAATGTGGGGAGGAAACACACTTCAGTCGAAGTGTTTGAACTGTTTTCAAGACGCAGATGGGACTTCCTGCAGATCTTGGAAAAGAAGGAATATTTCCACATAAATTATTATTTAATATCCTGCACACATGCAGAGTTAGAGGCATGGTTTCAGTGGTCTCCTGCAGTTTCTAGTTTGGTTTACCTGCTGTTTCTCAGTTTCAGGCCAGTGCTTGAGCATGGTGGCAAACCACTGAGAGATGAACTCAGTCTAACTTGGGTTCAGACTCATTAGTCACAACCACATTGCACCCAGTGTGCTGAAGATTTAATTGGGTTTTTAGGGAATAATGTGGTAATAATCAAGTCTAAATGTAGATGTCTGAGCATGGTCAGAGTGAGGGTGAGGTCATATTCATGTTCCTCTCAGTCCAGACAAACCAAACTGCATCCAGGGTCATTTTTAACCATTTTAAACCAAAAGATTGTCTCCACTTTCACTTAAACAGTAGTTTAACCAGAATTTTGACAGAGTGTACTGTGCACAAAGCTTGTTACTATACAAGAGAACGCACGTTCATTAGAAGTCACAAGCAATAAATCTCATAATATTTATTTAAAAGCATTAATTTAAACTATTGCTACTTTGGCTATTAAGTACTGCATCCTCATAAAGTTAAGAAAAAGTGAATACATTTTTTAATAAGAATTGTCAAAATGGATTCAGCAGAGGCTGTTTTTTTTGGAGCTTGATCCATAAAAATTATGGATCAAGCTCCAAAAAAAACGCATAATGGATAAAAGTAATTTTTTTATACAGTCACAGGTCTTATTCTGTACATCCAAGACATTACACAACAACTTACATTGCAGCAATTTACACTGCAGCATCCTTGTAAAATAAACATATCCAATATAACATAATAACGTCACCAATATCTAAATCTTAAAAAGATCCTGTAAATGTTGTCATTACAGATTTGTGACCAATTGATGCAGAAAAACACTTGATTGGATTTTTCCCTGTGCTAAACTGAACTGGCTGGACCCCAGAGGTAAGGTCCCACTACGGTCCCATAGTTCCTACTTGCAGTCAGAACAAAACCAATCTACAGTACCAAGGCAACTGTCTGTGTAACTGGGCAAGAGGGGATTGGGTCACAGCCTCAGAAGTCCAGTGCAAAGGTGGGAGAATAAAACAACTTTCACTTTTGTCATTAGGTAAATCTACAGCTAACAAACATAGCTTTCAGAAACCACTTTTAAATGAGCTACTAATGATGAAATGTGACAAACTATCTTCTGACTGTTTCTGAATTAGCTCAATCAGCCAAAAGGTACACTGATACTTGTACAGTATCAGTGGCAAAAAACAGCTGATATTGTCAGATGGGCTTTACAAATACAGTATCTTTAGAAAAATAGACAGATTAACCGCAAGATCTTCACCATGGGCAGCAATTACATTTTTTCCATGTTGATCCCTGTCCAGCACAACAATAAAGCCACCAGGTGGATTAATTATTGTGGCTTATCAGTGTAAAAAGAAATAAAACAGACAAATTCAAATATTAGTGATGTAAAATGAAAATAAATGCCTTGCTCTTTTATATGAGAAAGAAGATCCATATGCAATGTACACCATTCTAAAACAGAAATCAAGCACATGCCTGAAATAGCAGGAGGCAGCAGAGGCACTTCTCTAAATGTTTAACTGAACTCAGCATTAAGCGTTTTACTGGCAGACAGCAATCACATGGTATCTGCTAGTTTCAGACAGGCAAACATTTGTTAGGACCTTATTAATGCTACCTGGAATCCAAATTAACAGTTTAAAAAGAACAAAGCTGTTATTAGCTGCCAGTGTCAGTTGGAAAGCTGTCAAACTATAAATGAACAGTTTGAGGAAAATAACAATTATAGGACATCAAATCCATCTGTTCTGGCAAAGCAGCACACGCCGTGTTCTAAATTCATCTAGGAGTGGACATATTACAAAGATACAGGACATGGTAAAAATAACAATTATAGGCACATATTTCCATGTCCAATATGGCTCATCTCAGCTCCCTATCTATTGTCACCTTGCATCCTGGGCCGCACACGAACACCTCATCGTCATCCTCCCCGGCTCTCCTGTAACCTCTGAATATGCTGAATGCACGACGCATAGTGATGCACGACAGCCGCCAAGTGTGACAGGTCGTGTGATGGCCCCTATGGCTTCACCTCAAAAACACACATGCACATTCCCACTCTTCTTTTCAACCTGACCTTCTAAAAGTGCAAAAGTCCGGCTAAAGGTAGGAGGTAATTTGAGACAGACTGTGCCAGAGGCAAAGGGGAACCGGATCTTTCTGCCTCATAAACAACCAAGAGATTACAAAAACGCATGTGACGCAACAGGAAACAGTAAAGATACAAATGGTCAGTGCTTTCTCTTTCAGCGTGTTTCTGTCAGTGCCCAGTTTGACAAAGACCATCTCACCACAGGCCAGGCTGTATATTTAACTTGACTGCTACACACAGGCTGAGTGTGTTGAGGAAAGGTAATACCACCGATCACTAGTGTGCGAAGACTTGGCTCTGCTCTCATCTTTCCCCCGAGCAACTGATCTCTACGTGCATTAGTAAAATTGCTAAAACTGTAGGAGAAGAAAAGAGATTGAGACAGTGACAGGAAGACAAAGACAGAAAGTGATGCAAGGAAGATAAAAACACCCCAAAACAGCTTTACCCAATGAATAAATGCTGGCTGTGGCAATTCAGATTTTGTAACACAGAATTTTCTGAATCCAACACTGTTTTGTGTGTTGTAGTCAGTATTTAAGAGTTTTACAATTATTTAGATGATACATCAGCTGATAATGTTTTTTTTTTAATCGTAATAAAGGTGGGTACATTCTTTGAGGTAAATTTCTTATAAAACACTGTGCTAGAAATTTCATAGAAATTCCTTTGGTTGATAAAAGTTGGAGGTTGAACTATGTTGCTGAAATGTTTTACAGCAACTCAACAAAAAGAAAATTGCGGCCTTTTAGGGAACATGTTTTGATTCTTTTGCCTAAAACTTTTGTTTTGCTTTTTATTCAGAAGCAGACACCTTGATCAATAGTTGGTGGAAACTTGTAAGTCACTTTGGATAAAAGCATCTACTAAATGACTAAATGGAAATGGAAACCAAACTAATACAATCCAATATCTGTCACTGCTTTGACACAGAAACAGACAACTATTCACACATTTACACTTGACCAATTTAGTCACCGGTTAAATTAACATGTATGTTTTTGTGAGAGGATACCCACACAAACACAGGGAGAATATGCAAACTCTACATAGAAAAGCTCCCACTGGGCAGCAGAGATTCAAACATTCATGTTGCTAAATGCAAAATGGAAACAACTGGCTTTCTACAGGAGCGCAATGAGATTATGTGCTGTTGAATGGAACATTGCTAATTGTTTAAGTATTTCACAATGTTAGCAATACTACAGTGTTTGTGCTCTCCCCCCACCTCCAGTAAAACAAGCCTCTTGTCCCACTGTGCTTGTACAATCGCTAGATAATGCTTATGCCTCGCAGTGTGCTGTAATTTAAACTATAAATTATTCTGTGTGTAAAGAAGTGCAGGTCAGAGTGAGGGCAGCAGGCAGGTGGGGCTGCAACTCTTCCCTACATCCACTAGGTGTCGCTCACAAGTTGGAAGGAAGAATGGGGAGTAGAAGCGTTTGTGAGAGAGTGGGAGTCTCCATCAAATGTATCAGGTCATGAGGAGACTGGCATGAGGGGGAGGGGTTTCTATAGCCTTACACATGGCAACTAACTCTGCAGCATCTCCATGTTGCTCTTCATTAGACTCCATGCAGCAGATCGCACAAAGCCACACTACACACAGTCTGCACAAAAACATTTCCAGTGTCGTTCGTGGTTAGCTCTGTCAGGGCTGCAATGGTAGTCAGTCGCTTTACTGCAGCTTAGTCAGAAACTGCAGCTGAATCACCATGCTACTGCTGCTGCTACTGTTGCCACTACTGCCAGTATAAATAAAGTGGATAAAGGAGAGAATGTTCCATCAAATCTCATACCTTCTGATTGTACAAAACTGTCAGAGCTCTTAAAGGTCTTAATGCTTGAAACATTGGGTCACAGACATGAACTGAAAATAGAAATATAGGCACATACCAGCAGACAGACTCTTCTTAAAGGCATTTGTCACGTTGCTCATGTATTTACAGATGAGGAATGACAGAAGACAGTTGAGAGATAAGTTGAGTCACACCTCTGCACACTTGGACAAACACAAGAGGGTGCGATTGTCCCGCTGTCTGTTACCAAAGGGTCAAATGCACAATGTTGAATGCAGCCCATAATTTCAATATTAAAAAAAAAGAGGTTTCAGAAGCTATTAAACCCAAGTTCAGATCGGGACTAGCTTGGCTCACATTCACGCCTACGGGCAAGTTAGAGTTACCAATTATTCTATTATGCATGTCTTTGGACTGTGGGAGTATCCAGAGGAAACCCACAAAAGCACAAGGAGAACATGCAAACTCCGCACAGAAAAGCCACAGAATGATCATTATTCAGCGTTAATTTAAAAGGTCTATCGGTTTTCTGTCACAAATGGTTGTTTGCTTCAATGTCACACCTCAGAGCATATGTGCACTTCCACTATAACAGTGTTGCATAATGTGATTGTGCAATTGAATCAGATGAAAGCAGGTTAGAGGAAACATACTGCAGGAGCAGGGAGAGGTGCCACAGTTATGACAAAGAGTTGCATCTGCGACCAAAGCGACTTCCACCCAGTGTTTGAAGATAAACTATGGTCAGAAGCGAGAGTGGATGGGTGGGACGCCTTCTCCAATCAGTACCTCAGCCTAGTCCTGGTCTCTTTTCTTTTCTTTTTCTTTCTGTTCTTAGTCTTCTCAGCTTTCTCTGCTGTCCTCTTCCCCACGTGTCATCTCTAACTGCCTTTCACTTCCTTCTTCCCGCCCTAAACCTGTGTTCTTTGCACACATGGCAAACTATTACTCGCTCTTTTCCTCCTCACATATGTCCCTGTCCATCTCTGCTCCTAGAATGGTTGTGTTCATATGACGGCATTAACCTACATTTCCATTTCACTGGGTGCCAGTCAGACTACATTCCTCCATCATCATATCACCCTCCCCCCCCGTACAATCTTGTATTACAATCAGTAATACAATCAGTGTATTTGATTGCTTACAATCAAATACACTGCTCATCACTTCCCTTAGCAACCACTTCTAGCCTTCCACTGCAGTTGTGAGATGGACTGTGTTAAAAGAAGACCTGATATTCAGCTTGGTTAGAAAATAAAAAGATTGAGGAGTGCAAGTGGAGAAAATGTTACTGGAATTCAAAATACCCACTCAGTGATGCAGCAAAACATGACCAGGATTTATTACTGAAAGCATAATTCTATGAAACCCCAGGATGAAAGTGAGTCAGCATCTTTTCACATGTCGGGACAACGACAGCTTGTTTTATTTCATGGATCAGTGGATTCGGCAAGGCTCACAACCTGACAGAGATGTGAGTAATTAACCTTTCGCTCCTGAGCTGATAGAGCTCAGCATAAATGTCCGTTTGTGTCTGTAGAAATACATTCACTTTCTGTTAAACCTCTAGCTCACTAAAGATAAACTGGTGTAATAGAAACTGCTGCTGGTTGGATAAAGCAAGACATTTCACAGGCGCAGAAAAGAGGGCACTTTACCAGATAAGCAGAGCGAATGCTTTGTGTTGAAAACAAGCTGCAGTCGTTAGATGAGTTAGGGTTCTTGTGTCAAAATGATATTTTACATATTTTCAGAGGCTTTTATATACTCCATCTGTGCTGTTTTAATTCCTTTTGTGTGAGTGAATGAAGGGGTTTTCTGTGCCACACACTGCCTCTCCAATCAGATTTTCCTCTTGAAATGTTAATGAATAGGAGGCAGAGGGAGAATTTTGAGGACAGGGGAAGCCTGCAGCCAAGTATAGTCTCATGTGCATATGGGGAGATGCTGTCATTGGCCAAGAACCAGTACTATGGCAGTACTGATCCACAGCTTCTACAGTACTTCTAAGTGTGCCAGTGAGTTTAACTAGAGCAAGGAACCCAAACAACTGAGGGACAATTTTAGGACAACACATTTATAGTTATTTGACACCTAATAGATCACAGGGTTAGGGCCTCTATCTGGAGTTAAACTGAGGTTGATGCATAAAACCTATCGCAGTTGATACAGTATCAGTCAGGCATCTCCTTTTTATCCCTGATCCTATGTCTAAATCATATGGAGACATTCTTGGAGCTTTACCAGTTGTGTGGAGCAAAGAGAATACAGCTGTGAGAGTACTTATGTGAAGATGCATACTTTCATGAGACAGAAGCAGAGGTAGTGGTTTTGAATAAGCTTCTTTCTGTCATTATGTATTATATGATTTGTGTAACAAGTTGCATAATGCAGACGCAAAATGTGTTACTGCAGGATATGTAGGTAAAGACAATGATGACAATACCAATATCAGGTGCCAAGTCCAATCCTGCCTTTGTGTACTGGTACCCGTAAACCTTTTCTGGTAGCATGCCCAATATCACGCTACCTCCACAGGTAGGCAGAAAGCTCTGCTGTGCTTGACTCAGTGAACCATGGTGCCTGTGTACACACAGCTTCTAATGGCCTGGTCACATGAAATAATGGTAAAGTGGAATAAATATTTATCTGCAAAATATCTGATTCTTGTAGCCTGGTGACTATACTCAGAGAGCTTAGTTAGTAAAGGCTGTAGCCTGTCTACTAAATACCTGCCATTTTATTTACCAGTCAGTTCGATAAAATCTGTGAGAAAGGAAGACTTTGGGTACAACTTGCTAACGGTAAGATAACAAACTCATTAGCTTAGCTTGTCTCCAACTTCTCCAAAGACAAGCTGCTGAAAGATTAAAGTTGAATTGGGACTTTGAGACACACTGACAGAAAAGGAATATATGGGTGAAAGAGACTCAACATGTGCACAATATTATACAAAGATTTTTATGTTTCTCTTCTCGGTAGGGTCAAAGTTCACACCCCAAACCTGGACTCAGATACACTCCTCTCTCTAAAAGCACCACAACAGTCAAGCAGCCTCTGTTTTCCACGATCGATGTGTGAGACACACAGCCAGACTTGTGGAATGAGACAACAGTGCTGTGCTTCAATCTGTTACCCACAGAATCATCCAATAAAAAGGAAGAACAGGATGTGATGGATTATGCGTATGCTCCTAAGAGAAAAGGCAGAACGGGAAGGGGGCCGAAAAATGAATTCTAGCTGCAAAAGTCAAATGACCTGCCAGCAGCCTGGCAGCATCAATTTGTACTGTTTAGTTGCAGACATGTTTAAATGGGGTAGACCGTGAGGAAAGGGTGGAAGAAAAACAATTTCCTTAATGGAACTGGCATTGCCAATTCTCTCTTTTTACTTATTTTAGTAGTAGTAGTCTTTGCCATATAAAAAGACTCATTCCAACTCACAGCCATTAGGTTTTCCCTCCCTGCACAAACCAGAGGGTCCACTCTGTGCTGATGATATTAAACAATACACATTACATTATGACACTTGGGGTAAGAAAAAAATGGTTATTTGGTGTCAATGCATTGGTGTCTACATTCAGTCTTGTATGCTCACAAACTGTACTACAGCATTCATATCTCTACATGCAAAGAGCAATGGAAATAGCCAAAACCACAGCTATAAATGTCTATTAGCACATCAGCAGAAATCTGTAGTATTTTTATTTTCCAGGATTCTGTAAGCACACGGCTACAGACTTTACAGGACTCCTCTGTGGTTGACAGCTGACGGCTAAGCCCCAAGTTAATGACTAATCCTGCCCTAATTCCTTCAGTGTGATTGGTTTGAGCTAATTACACTAGCTCCCTTCCCTGGAAGCTGAATGGTTGGCTGGACACGACCCTGGGAGTAAACCCTCTAGCTATCAAAGGCCTGGCCCAGGCTAACTTGACATTATATCAATTCTAACAGGTTCATGCAGCATCAAATTCTATCTCTGCAGACGTCAGGCGTTTGTATGTTTAAATGGATCCAAAAGGATTTGCAATCTGCTGTAAACAAAGTTGGACCATTTGAGACAAAGAGGAGACTGACAAGTGATTGTGCTTGTTTTTTAATTGGTGGAGCTCCTGCCAGAGTTATGTTGTTACTCTGTTTGGGTCTGTATTCATCAATCACATTTTGGCTTGGGTTAAACAACTGTCAGGTTTATTTTTGAGGTGTTTATTACAAGTGGTTGGTGGCAACCAAAATGTGCAGTCAGTTTACAAATTTTTAATATGCATATGCATTGCCTTCATTTCTGTTATTCCAACATGTTGCTGAGGTAATGGAGTAGAGTGGCTTGTATTACTGCTAGTAGCTACTAGTAGTCTTTTTATATGCTATAGAATTAAAAAATAAGCAAATAAAAAAACCTCGGGAAATGCAGAGAGCATCTCACATGGGCAAAAGTTCTTCAGGTGCACCATTCGTTTCACGTTTTTTCAGCGATTGTATTGACATGTCTCTGGCACGTCACATTACATCAGTTTCTGTACCGTTTTTACCTCACCTTTTAGTGCGGCCTCAGCTCGGTTGGAACCTGGACAGAGAAAGCTGTTCTTTCACATCACATACTGTAGATCAACAGAAGCCTACATAGATTAACCCCAAAGCTATATTTGAGTGGTTACTGATTTTGTGTGGAGGCCTATTAGCTACTCACATCACATCTCTAGGTACAGAGGAAACCTGTCCCAGTCCTACTAACTGATGGTTTAAAATCCACGTTTGGTTGTAGGATAGTACAATACAAAAGTATAAGTAACATTTTAAAATGATGGATGCAAAACATCTTATTGAACATTGCTGAATACGTTACCAGGAAACACAAAGTACATCATAAAAAGCTGACAAACGCTTTGTGACAGCTCATTATACTCTGAAACCAGCTCATATGAACCAAAATCCCATTAACACTCTCTTTAGTCCTTTAGGTGTCTGTGGTTAAGAGCTGGTTTTTAATATTCATTCAAATCTCCCTGCTAATCTGCTCTGTTTATGTGGTAACACAGAGATACTCAGAGGGGTTCAGGACAAAGGAGAAGACAGGAGGAGAGAGGAAGCAGGGGAGGGACCCATGTCCCTCTGCTGTATAAGAGACTCTCGAACTCTCTTTAACATGACACCCATATCGGATGGTTAAACAAGTAATTCTGATACAATATGCAGTGATATGTTGCTTTAACAGGTCCCATTTGTCACCATGAACATTTTAGAAGATGCTAGAGGGACTGAGATCAGGACTCTACAAGACAATAACCAAACATACATTAAAACTCCAATATGCAAGTTGTGAAAATCAAGCTAGAACTATGTGATGCTAAAGGCAGACCAATACTCCCACCTTTCCTCTCCCGTCTTTGTTACGCTCCACCCAGCCCTTTACTTACATTCTCACTATGTACACTGTCTCAGCTAATGCCAGATTTAGGAGTCCGCTGCTCCCAGGCTTGGCTTCGGGAGTATGAAGACTTGACTGCACCTCTCCACATTAAGATACGTTTAAATTGTGGTTAAAATCAGAATATCTATCCAAGTGTGCCTATATGTGTCACCAAGCATGCTTTTCTTTACTAACAAACCTGAGCAGACCTACCAGAAAACACTTCCACTATAAAAGCACAACAAAGCTGCAACATTCATTCTCTAGCACATTTTTTTGCCCAAGCCACCAATTCTGCTTAAAGGACACGTTATCTTGAAACATCAATGTGACTTCTCCTGATCCTTTGTGGTTGTGATAGACTGCATACATAATACATGTATGAAAGAAAATAAATAAGCAGCATTGTCAGACAACATATTACTGTATGGAATGAAAAGAGTATCAGTACTTTCTCTCCTAGTACATATTGTTTCAAGGGAAAAAAAAACTTTTTTACATCCAGAAATGTGTTTCCTGTGCTAGACAGATGAAATCATTTCCGCTGTAAGCATGTTGCTGTTTTTATTTCTCCTACAGTTTGGCCAGCATGCATAAGTCTGTTTTTAATCATCTGTGGCTCCATAAGATCAAATTGGTAAAAGTTCTGTCATGCAGTCCAATTTGATTATTACTAAATAATGATTTCCAATAAAATCTAACTTTATGGATAATACAAAAATGCTAATAAATAAAAATAACAGAAAAAATTGAGTAAGTGAATTGGTAAATTTTAAGGACCCAGAAACCTTCTCACAGCAGACACATCAGCACATCAAGCTGGGGCTGTGATAAAAACATATCAGCTTTCTCGCATCACAGTACAGACGGCAAACATATCAAGAGCCAACTACAACAGAGCTGAGATAACATGTTAGATAATAGAGAACTCGCACATGTGGTCTCCACTGATAAATATTCCACATGTTATTAAAGCATTTTATTGACTTATAACACAATGATCACCTGTTGTTGATTGTCATTCAGCCGGGTTTGGTTATCTGAAGATTGAATCATGTCAACTGGACTTTTTTCTGTTTGGTTAGAAAGCAGCTTCTTCAGTCTGAATAAAGTGGCTGGGCAACTTATTTATATCCTCCAGAGTAGGCTTTGTTCCACCCTGGCCTGAATTGGCTTGTTAAGATGAGAGGTGGGAACAGGGGGGCGTCATCAGGATGCAATATTCAATATCATATTACGACCCTAACTGCCTAAATCCCTAAGATCACATGTGCCTTCAACAGAATACCACAGATTCAGTTGGGACACTTTAAAGGATTAATACACGCTTATCAATCTCTGCTGGAGAAATTTCTACCTAAACCCTACAGAGAGGTCAAAGTTCACAGTCAGCTACAGAACATATGTGTTGGAGCTGGTAGCAGAAAAATGTGTTTTGTTTAAGACTTCGGTAGCAAGAGTTATTGTTGGCATGAGTTTCAATTTCAGTCTTGGATCTGAGGAAATATCCCTTTCTCAGTTCATTCATCTGAAAAATTTAAAAATTCTTATTGTGGCTGCTCATGTTCTTTTACTTAATTTTGGGTTCATTGTCACCTTTCTGACCAAGGCTTTGGTTTTGTACTGACACACTGAATTAATTATGTTACGACATATACACAGCTGTGAAACTTTCTGAGCTATGGTGAATATAAGATATAAAACAATCCAATTTGCCACAGGTGGTGAAGTAGCATGCGCTGAATGGGATGAACATGAGCACAATATGGATTGCCAAGGCACAGAATCTAAATACTTTTATTTCTAACATATATTGTAGAGGCAGGGGTTAATTGTGTCCTGTTGTCCAAAGACTATCAACTCCAGAGATCATTCTATAACATACATTGTTTTCTTGACAACTGGTTAAACAAACTTTAAAGGCATACTTCAAAGAATTAAAAGGCAGCCATGCGATGTAAGACATGACATCATCAGTACACAACACACACACACACACACACACACACACACACGTCTTAATCTAACTATCCTTACAATACACAACATGAACAAAAACAAAGGAAGCCCTGGTTGGCCTTTATGGATAATTTCTTTTGTCATTTTTAAAAAGAAACTTTGCTTTTTGTAATCAATTGAGTTTGAATTAAAACAACAAAAGAGTAAAATGTGCAAAAATGTACGGTATTTTTGAGAAAACAGCATATTTAAATTTTAAAAAAAAACTACGTACTTCAGTTTTAAATTGGGTGTCTACTGGAAGAGTCTTAAGTCATGTTGTGAATGATTTACTGCAGTTGTACAATACTGACAAAAGGGCTGCACTGCATATGGAATCTGGCATTAGACTAAATCCACAGAGAGCAGACAACAGTCGCAGATTGAAGAGGTTTATGCAAGAGCATCACTAGAAAAACAAACTAGAAAAGGGTTGTGGGGGTGCTGTAACCTATCGCAGGTCTCAATGGGCAAATGAAAGGGTACAATTTATCCCAGAGCCACACATATAGTGTTTCTAGTGTATAGCACAGACTGAACTGGGCTCAACTATACTAAACTTACTTCTGATACCATATACTTTATTACACTGCAGATAGTACCCTTTTAGTCCAACACTGTGCTGCACCTACTTTAGTATGCATTGGCATATTGTCTAAATTACAATAATCTTGTTGTAATAGCAGCAATGAAATACTTTTTGGGTGTTTTTATTTCACCAATGGCAAAATAGATATTTTTGCAGATCAGGGGAAAGAACATTTTAATTGTATTTTGGGGGAAGTGACACTTTAAAATGAGGCCTTGATTGATTAGAACTCTGAAAGCCCTGCAGACTGGGCTAGGGTGGGATTGATGCCCTTAATAGACAAGACCCAGGGGGCATCATGGCAGCAGGCAGCAGGCTACTGATGATCAACATAAAGTGCATAGACAGCGTGGGAAACCAGAGCACTTGGTACTGAAGAAAACAATGTGTAGTCACTACATTTGAGCAGCTAACAACTGGCTGAGACTGACTGAGATGTGGAACAGAAAGAAATGAAAGAAGGGGTTAAAGAGGTGTGCTGTGTCACAATTATTTGGCTCATCTAGAAATGAGTGGAAAGGGACCAGTGTGACAAAAAGAAAAAGAACTAGAAATAGATTTGACAGCTGTGGTTACCATAGAGCTGTGGGGAGGAAGGGGTTAAGCCAAGATGTCTGTTATTGTTGGAGAATATTGGAAGTGTCTGTATATTGTTGTTTCAGGTTTTCTTTTCATTGTTCTCAAGATTGTCAATGACAGGGCTCAGGAGAAAAAAACCTATAACGTATTTCTATTCTATGTTGAAGAAAAGCCTGAATCGTGTTTTACTTGTTTGCGCATACGTGTGTAGACACACAACTTGAAGGCACTGTCATACCTCACAGCATCAGCTCTGTTCAATGGCTGAGTCTGTTTGTCAGTGGGCCATTCACTGAATTTTTCATGTAGTTAAGTAAAGGTCAGATCCTTTTTATGATCTCTCTAATTCAGTTATTGACTCCTTTTGATGCTAAGAGGAATATGAAAAACCTCTTCTCGCCTATGTAACACAAAACCCTAACAGACAGCTAAACTTTGACAGAACCCCTGCGGGCAAACAACTCGCACAACCCTAAAACAGAATGTATATAACAAACATTATTTAACAATTGTATCAAAAGAGTTACATTGATTTTATTTGAATTTTAGCTATGAGGATCTTTAACTTCATGTTTACTTGTTCCATGTTAAAACTGAAACTATTGCAGCATTTCTTAATTAGACAGGAGTATGTACTGTACAAATTTAGTCTCGGATTTCAACACTGTTAAACTCAGCGTGCACCAGAGATATGTTCAATGCCCTTTATTTCTTGTCAAAACCTGGAGCCTACAGGTTTTTTAATGCAACTTGACCACAAATGGTCTACTGGTCATTCAGTTTTATGCCATCATCACACTGATGTACTTGCAAGCAAAGATGAGAAGGAAGTTACAGTTCTGTAAGCTCACTTCTTTCTAATTTCATGCAGATATGTACATGCTTAAATTAGTAAACTGTTTTTTTTTTTTTTTTTTTTTTTTGTCCTTTCGGCTTATCCCGTGAGTTCAGAGTTGCCACAGCGGATCATTGTCCACATGTTGATTTGGCATAGTTTTTACGCCGGATGCCCTTCCTGACACAACCCTCCCCAATTTCTAACGGGCTTGGACCAGCACTGCACTGCTGGGGAGGGGAATGGGCTGTTAGGGGTTCAGTGTCTTGCCCAGGGACACTTCAACATATAGTAAACTGTTACTATTTAAATAAAAAATAAATAAATAAATCGGATAAAAGTAGTCATTATGCAAAACGCCCACTCAGACTCTTGATATTTTAGTTGTTTATACTACTAACGTATTTAAATGTGGCACTGTGGTGTGCTAACAAATGCAACCACAAGGGGGAACAAGTCAGTGTCTTCCTGTGCCAGTCCCAAGTCTGGATAAATCCCGATAAATACCAAATTAAACATGCAAATCACAACTTCCAAACCGAATCGGTCGTGGTTAACAATGGCCACTACCAGTGCTGTTAACCTACATGGTGCCAGGGGAAATTGGGCTACCGTTTGGCTATGAACACACCTTCCTCGACCGAGAGAGAAGAGGAAAGCTATGAATGTAGGACTGACAGTAGGGACAGAGGAATTAAGTTTATCTGCAGCAAGACAGAATAAATGTGTGTGAATGAGAGGGACCCAAGAACGCTGAGGTCACAGGGAGCAGAGGTGAAGAAGCATCAACTGTTCAGAGCACCGGAGAGCGTGGAAAAGAGCTGAAGAGGCGAGTGCAAGCAGGGTGGAACAGGTGGAGAAAAGGATCAGTTGTGTTGTGTGATAAAGGAGTATCAGTGAGAATGAAAGGAAAGTTGTGCAAGACAGTGGTGAGACCAACAATGTTTTGTGTCATAGAGAGAGTGGCACTGAAGAAGAGAGATGAGGCAGAGCTGGAGGTAGCAGAGCTTAAGGTGTTGACGTTCTCTTCAGGAGTTAGGAGGATGTTTAGGATCAGGAATGAGGACATCAGAGGGACAACTCATGTTATATGTGTAGATAAATTCAGAGAGGCCAGATTGAGGTGGTTTGGACATGTTCAGAGGAGAAATTGTGAATATATCGGTAGAAGGATGCTGAGGTTGGAGGTGACAGGCTGGAGGTCTAGAGGAAGACCAAAGAGGAGATTTATGGATGTAGTGAGAGAGGACATGAAGATAGTTGGTGTGACAGAAGAGGATGCAGAGGACAGAGTTAGATGGAGGCACATGATTCGCTACGGTGACCCTGAAAGGGAACAGCCCAAAGGAAAAGAAGATGACCGTAGTGTGGCAACAGGCAAACACAGCAAGTAAAGGACAAATGGAACAGTTTAGTTTAGTTTTTTAAATAGGGAAGAGTAGAAACTTATACTTAAAAAATTTAAATTAAACCTAGCGTTCTGCTTAGAGGACATACATGGGTATTTGCATGTGGCAGCCTGTTCATAGCTGTGGATTTTATTGAGGTGAAAAATTGGGTAAAAATGAGAGGTTAGCTAAATTTACAACAAGGGTAAGGAATTAGCAATATTAGTTAATTTCCCAAACATTTCAAAAACATTTTGCTGGTCCACTGCTGATATAAATCCAACCTGCCTATGCATTCTGTTTTAGTGCACGGGGACACAGTGTCTAAACATCAGTTCTGCTCTGATTCGAAAAAATAAAAGTCTCTAATAAGTACCCCTCTAAAAAGACTTAGATTTTTATATTAAGTACCTAAAATAATAAATTGAATTTTCATGCACATACCTATTGAAAACATAACTAAAATGTATATAACAAGTAGGCTAAGAATAAATACGTTAAAAGCATATTGTGAAGTAAAAAGTATATTACCCTCTGAAATGGAACGTAAGTATAAAATTGCATAAAACTGAAAACAGGTAATTGTACAGTACTTAGAAGTACCAGTTTTCACAACTAAAAATAACCAAATAGTAATCACATGGGAAGTACATGGTTAAATCAAAGAAACAGTTTGTTGCTGCATCTCTGCAGCCATTAGCAGAGACCATGACAGAAACCCAGTAACACCTGCTCTAATTTTCCCTTAGCCAAGTAGTCTAAGCCTTAAAACGTCCTGTCGTATTTAATAAGTCTGGCTATGCACAGTGCAGAATGACAGCTACTTACAATGTAGTGTGGGGTCCTTAGGTATGAAAACATGGTCCAAAAAACAAATTACTCCAGTCAGAGCTGGGAGGGGGGGGTCCTGGCAGGTTTGTAGATTTGGCAAGTGCCGATTACTGTAATGGCTTCGCTGCATCCAGTCTGTTGTCATACAGAGCAGAGGAGGCCTCTGTAGCTGATTAAAGGATCTTAAGAGATCTATTTAGGGCCCTAGGGCTGGCCTCAAATAGAAGCTCTCATTAGCTGAATGACCTGAGCTTCTCAGACACACAGGGAGAGAGAAGCAGGAAGTGTGACAGAAAATACAAAGCCAGATGAAAAAAAGGAAGGTGTGAAAAAGAGAAAGAGATAGAGTCGACTGCTTGACGGGTGGCCATGCTCAAAGTTCACCCAACTGCCCAAAAAAGGTCAATGGTCATGAACTCCAGGGCACAGAGTCTGTGGTTCACACGCTCCTGTTACAGCAACAGACGTTGCAGTGAAATGTGCACTGAAAACTGTTCTCAAAGCAATTGAAAGCCAAAAACAACTCTGAGGGCCTAATCTCAACAGTGTCTGGGAAACACAAATTGCTAAACAAAAGCTTTTTGAAACCCACTTTTATACAGCAAATACAGTCCAACAAGTTGCAGTCACCAAACTGCCAAAATCCACTATGTTTGTTCTCCTTGGTCGAATATTAAAAAAAGATTATCAGCATTAGATTTTTGGATTTGGGGTAAGTCCGCCACCAGCTATAAGTGAAAACAAAGAGATCACAGCTGGTCATGATGTCCCTTTGAATGTTTCCTCCTAGTAAATCTGTAGAAAGGGCAGCCAAAAAGAAGAGAATGAAGACAGATTAGAGCTGTTATCTTTAGTCTTTAGTCATGCAGCAGACTCATGGGTGGAGTTACATATCAAGTGAATGTCACTTTGTTGGGATGAGCCAGACAACAAGCAAGACAACATTAATACTAGCTTAATGAGAAATGTTATTATGTTAGGTTTGCATCCCATTACATGTGATGTCAATGTAAGGGGATGCGAAACCCCCCTAACCCTTAACATAAACCTAGAATAACACTCTTGCACATTCAGCTAGTACAAATAATGAGTAACAAAAATGGTCGAGTGTTAAAGTAAAATAATAAAAATTACATTGGTGCATCCACCTTGATAATTTAATTTTAAATGTAACTTTAATTTCTGATCAAGGAACTAGCTAAATGTGTTGTATAAAAAAATACATCTCAGTTTTACTCTTTTTGACACAAATGGGTTGCAAACCTTTTGCACCCAACTGTATACAGCAGCAGAAGGCATCATATTGCGATTAAATTAGCATTTACACTAAAACAGTCGCCCACTATAGGATCAGCGTATTGCGCCCGGCTCTCCCTGACCACATGTCGAAGTGTCACTGGGCAAGACACTGAACCCCAAACCACCCATCCCCATTCCCAGCCATGCAGTGCCAGTCCCAAGCCGGGTAGAAATAGGGGAGGGTTGCTTCAGGAAGGGCTTCCAATGTAAAAATGTATTAAATCGCTATGGCGACCCTGAACCTACAGGATGTGCTGAAAGACAAAAAACAAACTAACAGAAATAAAAAAAGTCTACTAACTTCAGTAGCCCTTCATTTTCATCATCTAACAAATTTTGTACAAAACAGCCTGATTCAGAAAATTTTGAACTAGACCTGAAACTGATGTAAGATTATCTGATGGATTACCAGAGTAGATTCAGGGCTCTGGGTTTTGTAAGAGAAAATGTCTCACTCTGTCTAATGTGTTGAGACTACAGAAAAGTCACAACAATACCAAAAGTCAATCCGTCTGTTGTGCTCAATTACTCTAATGTAAAGAAATGGTATGAAAATGAAAAGCAATCAAATTATGAGATAGTGAGGGATTCCACAAGATTTGCACATATGGATAAGCAACAGACTTAACAAATACAAGAAACACATGATGGCCAAATATTAGTAGAACAAGTGCAAGACCTAAACAGTCTTTGCAGATGAGGAAACCTTTACATCAACTCAATAAGAATTCCCTGATTACAGCTTTGGGCTGCTTACAAGAGGGGGCAAATCATCAAGCGATACAGTATGACAATTACAGATGACTCACTCTGCAGTTTTCTTAACCCAACTGATTTAATATTAACTTTTTAATTGTACCACAACCACATATAATAGGAACACATGTAGTTCAAGTAATAATCATCTTTCACAGAGAGGTGAACTGGTAATCATTTAGTACCACAATACAAACCCCAGCAAAGTTTTCTTTTAATTCCTATTATCCTCATGCCCGTGGTTTGTTTTTTATGCATAAAGACTCATGGCAGAGACAAAGACCAACAATGTGTCTGTATGTGCTCAAGGAGATGATGATTCATTGCTAGTAAGAGAAGATTTGTAGCGCCTTCAAGCTGCTAAGCACACTGGTTAAAGCACATCAGGGTATTAACCCTAGTGAATCAGGTTAATTGAAAATCAAATGCACAGTGAGGAGTGTTTTATCTCACAATGCTATTTTAGCTTTAGGTACAGCAGCAAAAGAAGGAAGAGGATGGCAAGCCATCGCGTGAGTGAATATGTAGCTTTGTGCTGCTGTTATGCATTAGTGTGTGTTTTCTCACATGTAGCTGATTTCTAATGCTCCAAATATAACGATCCTCCACTGTAAAACATGACCCAGATAAGTGCCACCCATAATTTTGCACACACCTTTCTCTCTCTCTCTCTCTCTCTCTCTCTCTCTCTCTCTCTATCTCACACCCCTATTCTGCTAGACCTGCCATGTTTCTTGGAACATGGATTAGAAGACTGTCAAATTTTTTATCAAAAATTTGAACAGTATATCAGATGGGTTATATAATGTGTTAGGTCATTAGATAGGTTTATGACAGATACGAATCACAGCAGAGGTTGCATTTACACAGTTGTAAGACAGCAGGGCTAAAAGAGGATGAGGATTAAGAGAGTAAGAAAAGGTAAGAAAAACAGAATTAAAGAGGGATATGGAGGTAAATGAGGTATTGGGTTGATTTCCAGACATTACCAACATATCTATACAGGAAGCGGCCGAGTCTTCAGTAATGACAGAAGACTAGCACAGCAAAATATTTACATAAATGGTAAATGGTAAATGGTCTGCACTTATATAGCGCTTTTCTACCTATTGGCACTCAAAGCACTTTACACTGCTTCTTATTTACCCAATCACACTCACAATCACACACACACTCATACACCGATGGGGGAGCTGCTATGCAGCTGGCCAACACTCACCGGGAGCAACTAAGTTGGGGTTCAGTGTCTTGCTCAAGGACACTTCGACATGTGATCGGAGGAGCCGGGGATTGAACCAACAACTGTGAGATTGGTGGACAACCGCTCTACCTTCCTGCGCCACAGTCGCCCCAAGATGCCATTAGTGTGGCTGCAGGTAGCCGCTGTGCGATTTGGCTACAAATATAAATCTTGAAACAAAGAGGAGCCGAGATATCTGGCATTTCCATATCACTGATATAGCATGACCACCTTTCTTTGGATTTTTTTTGTTTTCATCACCTGCTGGAGCCACCATTACTCCAGCCTATTGGTTAGCAAAGTCAACAGGGGGCCTGTTGCATCAGTGGTAGAGTATTAGGTTGGGATGCAGAAGGCCATGGGTTCGAATCCAATCCCACCAGGTGTGGCCCTGCCCAGACAGGATTGAAAAAAATAGTAAAAATAAATTTAAAAGAAAATTGGGAGGGCTGCGACAGGAAGCCATCCGGCGTAAAAACGTATGCCAAATCAACGTGCAGATTTGGCATGTCTAGCACATTCCACTGTGGCAACAAGCCGAAAGCGGCTGATCCATTGGCTAACAAAGTCAACACACATGCCAGTTTCTGCCGAAAAATGCTGCTGCCTTTTCAGAGACAGCAGAGCAAGTAATATTAATAATATTTTTGATTTAGGTATTTTTTACATTGGTTAAAAACAAAAGTTTGTATAATCAAATTAATTCAATAAATCGCCCAGCCCTAGTACAGGCTAGGCTATAATAAGAAATGACAGAAGCAATTATTTAGGATCGCTGTGTGCTCCAGAGCCCAAATGCATATCAATGTCAAAACTGTGTTTAATATTTTTATCCATTAGGGGTTTACTGGTATGATACATCACTCAAAAGAAACTGCTGATATCCTTTATGCACCCCCACAGTGTCCACTTCAATCATGAGAAAGTGCCCCGTCTCTGTGGTAATATGTAGCAAGGTTTTTTTATGTAGCCCCTTTTTGTTTGTAACAATATATATTTACACAGCAGGTTTCACGCAAATCCATAGTTAGGTGCAGACATTCAGTAATTCTTAAAGTGAGGAAGAAGACATGGATCAAAAGCAGGTTTTCCTGACCTGAAACCAGGAAAGGTTTTCCTTTTTTTACTTAATTTATTAAAAATTTAAATTCTGTCATTCCAGCAATCATTATATCAACTTAGTGTTTTATATTTCAGATGAAGTAATAATGAACCCTAAGCAGTAATCACAAAGATTAGTGGTTCCAGATTCTCAAATGTAAGGATGTGCTTGTTTACTCTGTCATTATCATCATAAACTGATTGTATTGGGTTATTCGGCTGTTGTTGTGATATAGTAGGTAACTATGGCCTATGATTATTTGTGACGGACACTTATCAATATAGATTAATTAATGACTATTACAGCAGCCTGGGGTGACGACATCAAGAAACATGGGAAACCAGGGTACTGGGCTACACAAAATTAAAGGGCATATTTAAATCTCTGGCACATCTACTTATTGGCCCACATACCATGACTCAGGGTGCTGGACTGTGTGTGTGTGTGTGTGTTCTGGGGGTGGAGAAGCATTGACAGAAAGATGCATTGTGTCTCATTCATATGGGTCACGGGTCACCCTGCCCACTAACCAGAGACAACCAAGCCAGCCAACCCTCCCTTCTCTGTTACCTCAGTGCCTATCAATATTCATCCAGAGAAAAGTTCCAGCAACGAACCAGCCACTGTAAAGCCATTGTTGTGTACTGTCCCTGTCTAAAAGAGAGGCCTGCCTCATCTATACTGCCCAGTCACATGCTCAGGGTCTTTGTAAAAATGAACTGCATCATCAGCTGGCCACTGGTCCGTATGTTTTACTGAAAACATGACCACATACTGAACTCTGGTCATTTTAATATCTTTTATAGAAGCACCTATTTATCTGCCTAAATCTGTATCAAGAATTTCCCAATTGTTTGAGAAATAAAAGCAGACATTTTATGCATTCAAGTTTCAGCTAATTTTAAGTACCATCACAGAACAAACTGATTCAGATGCTACCACACTTTCCCCGGGTCTAATATCTCCAAGCTATCTGAAAACTTTGTTCCCTTTTGTCCTCTGAGTGAACCATAAAGGCTTTTGGTAGGGTAATTGATCATCACAGAACTGCTTCTGTAGAAGGCAATTTAATTTCCACTGCATGTCTTTCCACATTAGTGAGAATAGAGCTTTTGTTTTGTTAAGCTAGCCATGGCACGTAGAGGCAACTCAATCCACCAAAATGTCTTCTGGTTCATTGACTTAATTTACAGCATGGTAGACAGCAAGTGGGGCACTTGGTTACCTTAAGCCATGTGGTGGTCCTCTCGTGTTGAGTAGTGGTGACAGGAATCTGGTGCGATGGTGCCACTGAGTTGGACGGGAGTAGTAAAAGGGGTCAGTGGGTTTGCTTCAAAGCAACGAAAGGACATTGGATCATGGCCCAAATGGGACCAGAGATGTTGCTGCGAGGAGGCCTGGTCCCATTTCCTGTTCAGGAAAGGTATCTGAACCACAGCAAATTACTGCTCAGGTTGTAAAATTCAAAATGGCCATGGTAAAAAGAACAAACTTCAGGTAAAAAACAAAATTAAGAGTTTAAATCTTTCCCATTTTTAATAATTAATTTAATGACTGACATAATGAACATTAGAAAGCCATGTTAGATTTTGTCTGAAAATAACTAGTTCTTTGACAGTGTTTCTATAGATAAAATAAAACTGATTAATGTACATCTTAAATAATTTTTCAAAATATAGATAAATGTTGAATTAATTTAACCCAGTTTTCTGCAGTAAAATATACTTTACTTTGATTCTGTTTTAATTACTTTCCATTTTGAAACATCTTTGTATGAAGTGGCACATTAAAGGGAGAATTCTAAACCTTTCCAAGGCAACGCAAACCAATAGGCACTAGAACTGGTTGCAGTCTGTTTAACATGTCACCATGGTTGCTCGTTTTGGATCAACAGTAGCTCAGGAACCTGGGCTTGGCTGGCAGATCCACATCGAATGTGTCTACTGGTCACCAGGAGGGGGTCCTGGGGTGAGGCAGAGAGCAGTTATATTACCCCAACTCAAAGAAAGCCAGATTAATTGCCTTCCAATTAACACTAGGGGCTTGGAGTGAGAGACAGGTAATGAGAATGGACTTTGAAATATAGCAACAACAAGTAAAAAGAAGGGTAAATATCCTTTTGATCTTACCTTGGGCAATCAAGACTATAGCACAATTTGTATTAGATGAGGTAAATGTGGAGGTTTTGTTTTTCCTCTAGTCACCATTACACTCAAGACTAAGAGCACAAAGTAAATACGCATATTATTAAACAAACAAACAAAAAAAATATTGTGTTACTATATATTGTGAACATGTAAGAAATATAATGAAGAGGAATTTGGGGGTGGATGGGGTTTACCGAGGAATGTACTGTACACAACCTTTTAATCCTGATATGTAAGAAGATTGCATTTTAGTATGTATGTGTCTGGAGGCGGGGTCCGTGCTACCCTGGGCTGACCTGTAAGCCCCTCTGTTCCACAGTTGCTGGTGCATGACGCTTAGCTCTAATGCCTGTAACACTTCTTAGATCAATCTGGTACAGTATAAATAGAAATATTTATTTCTATTTAACAATTATTACAAATGACAGAAAATTTGGTTCTTGGTTAATTTGTGGTGTAAAAAAAAAAAAAAAGACGATAATTACCACACTTCAGCATTAAAGACTATACTACATCCACTGATACCAGGATCTGTGCACTTAGACCAAGAAAACAAAGTGACAATATGCAAACAAGCATTATGTATGTCTGAGCAAATGGTTTGACAAGTGGGACCAAATCAGCAATGGGTTGTCCCGTAACTGCCATAGATTTAGTCTATATAATCTCTATTAGCAGTAAACAATCTCTGATTTGTTTTCCACTTTTCTAAACTGCAGGAGAAGTAAAACAAGATTAGCGAATTATAATCATGTTGATTACCTGGGGGTCAAGTTTGACCCCCACCTGTCATTCGAAACACATCTTCAACACCTCTGTAAAATTGCATTTTTCATCTCAGAAACATAGCTAAACTCCTCCCCTCCCTCTCCCTCTGTGACGCTGAATGGCTGGTCCACGCCTTTCTCCAGGCTTGACTACTACAATGCACTTCTCATTGGAATCTCCGGCAGGAGCCTTCAAAAGCTCCAATATGTTCAAAACAGCGCCACCGGGATCCTTATGAGGGTGAGGGAACACGAACACATCACTCCTGTTCTCCGGACACTTCACTGGCTCCCCATCCACCTTCGCATTGATTACAAAGTCTGTCTATTTACCCAAGAGTGCATAGATGGAAACGCCCCACAGCATCTTAAGGAACTCTTCACATTGTAATCTACAACAAGACACCTTCGTTCCACCAACACTTATCGCCTCTACCCCCCCAGATCCAAACTCCACACAATGGGGGACTGAGCCTTCCCAGCAGCTGCTCCACGGCTCTGGAATGCTCTGGCTGAGAACCTGAGTGCACGACAGACTGTGGACTGTTTCAAAAACAGTTAAAAGACTTTTCTGTTTAGAAAAACATTTTAAAAGTTATCATTACTTTTTCTTTATAATGCTGTGTTACTTTATGTTTTACATGTTTATTATGTTTTATTCTTGGTTTATAATGTATATAATAATGTATGTAATCTGCTTGCGTAGCACTTTGAGATGTTAAATGTAAAGTGCTTTATAAATAAAATTTATTATTATTATTATTATTATTATTATTATTATTATTATTAACCCAGTTTAATTCAAAGGTTTACTTCATGAATACACCTTTGATTTTTCCCCGAGCTGTGATAAATGTCAATAAAGGAATGATTTAAAGAATATGGTGGTAAAAAGCCAAGGGATCTAATGACATTTTGGAAAAGGTACACAATGGCAGAAAGCAACTGCATTTGCACTTCCAAATAAACGTGTTATGCTTCTATTAAACCTAAACAATAATGATCTGACGGATAAGAGGTATATTTTCAAAAGGCAATAGAGGGGAAACATCAAACCAAACAGGGTCCTTGGGAATGGTTTCCTTTTTTTTCCCCCAACTTCACAGTACATTTTTAAAGTTTTCTTAGGTTTTAGAGGTCCTTGCTCCTCTGCTTCAAACACAAGCTGGTTTGTACATTTACGGCTAATTTCTCCTTGAGAGAATATTCAACAAGCTGATTGAGTTGATCAAACCAATAGTTTCCTTAATGGACAGAGTTGCCTTTCTGTCAATCAAACAAGGGCAGTGGAAGGCTCCTGTCTCTTCTGTATCCTAGAATGAACACTGACCAGTTTCCTGGTGTCTCTGTTAGCTATTTTTGGTCAGCTTTGATGAAAGTACAGAGGAACACACTGTATCCCTAAAAAGGTAGAGAATGGGTGACAGACTCCCTACTGAGCTGAAATCCTATCAGTGTGCAATTATAGGAGGTGTGTTGATGTTGTGATAAAATTGGATCTGACATTTGAATAACTGTTTGGGTACAGAGCTGTAAAGCTGGCAGAAGAATCCAGACTGATCCACAGTGTTATAGTGTGCACTCTCTCTATACCCACTTTGTTTTTCAGTCTAACATCTCTGTTCAGTGACAGCTGCTGGTGGACAGTTCTGAGGACAAAAACCCAGCATTTCTGGAAAGGCAATTCAGTGACAAACAAAGAAACAGGACTGATGATGAAACGATGTAATGATGAACTGACTGCCATGATCAACCAACCACACCTCATTAATGTCTCTAAACATTTCTACAATGCTGTACACTCTCAGCAGATACCAACAGCTGCGTGGTGATGGTGAAAGACCAATTCCAACCTCTCATCCACAGTAAGTGAACTCTAGTGAGATAAGACATTTGTGACTATTTTAGTGCTAAATTGATTCGCAGGCAATCTTTTGTGTCTTTGGCAGCCATGCCAGGTAATTAATGATAGCAGTGGCATATGACAGAGACAATCCGTGCCCCTTGACGCTTCAAAACACCTACGCTCCAATGCCTCCACTGGACCTCCCACCTGCTAGCAAGCAACAACAGCAGTACCTCTCCTGAGGAAAGCAATGAAAGAACAGAAATACTGGATGGCTTGTAAAAAATATTCTTTGATCTGCAGTAATGTGCTGTATTGTAAAAAAAACTGGGAGATGCAAGCAGCTGTGCAAAAAAGACACAAGGGCAACAAGTCAAAGAGCATCCAAACCATATCAATGAGTAAGCTAAGAAGCTCAAGGAAGAAATCAAGCTTTTTAAGTTAGAAAAACGTTTCTTATTCAAATATATTTTTCTGTTTTCGGTTCTGGAGTCTGAATCGGAATTATGTGGGGGAAAAAAAACAATGGATATTGGATATTTCATCTTGAAAAACAATATTTCTATATGCTTTAAATTTCAGTCAGATCCAATTCAGGTAAAACACCAGTGTGGGCGTTAAACCGAGAGGGATATAAACACTGTGAAGTGGTAGAGCGCTCCGCTTTACCGTTCTGCTGACAGGTGGATTTAGAGGTATAAGAAGAGATCTAAACAGAGCATGCAGCACAGAAACCACCACATGATGCAGCTAGAGCCAAAAATGTTTTTATACCCGGGAAGCAGTATCTAAATGACTTCACCGTCGTCATGCTAATAGCCACCAACATCTGATACAGACAGCTTGACCTGTTCTCTCATCCAAAACAGAAGGCTGCCGGGGGGAAAATGACTAGCAGCTGTTTAAAAGGCTCTAGACCCAGCCAGCACTAGTTATGTAACTGTTCACTGAGTCTATTGCCCTGAGCATCATCACTTGTATGCAAACATGGACTTCTGTGGATTACACAGCAGAGGACAGTGAAGTTGTTTGCTAAATATATCCCACACAAGAACACCCACATGTGCCCACCACCATATCATACACATTAATGGTGGATACAACATTTGGTACTGTCAATCTGAATGTTAGAAGGCAAAATATCACAGGAAAAAGAGGCTGTGACATCAAGGTCATGGTCCGATCAAGAGCTGGAGAAGAACACAGATGGAGGAAGCACAAGGAAAATAAATCCCTGTGCTATCAAAAGTGGAGCAGCTAGTGGTTCTTACCTTCTCAGGGTACATGCTATAACCGTTCCAGAGTTAGAGTTATGACCCAGGCCCACAGAAAGGAACAGTAAACAACAGAGGTAGAACTGAATAACTGAACTGAATAGACCCCACTGAGCAGTAGAGGGAGGAGAAAAGGGTTATGGGAAACACCCATAAATAAGAACAACCACTATATGAATCACTGAACAAACGGGCACTGTTAAAGAGGTCTGGTGCCAGGCTACAGCATAGTGCTAGTTGTGGCTAGTTGTGGCTAGTTCTGCTCGCGGAAAATAGATACCTGCAGGAAGAACTGTGGGTGTTGTTTTATGTCCTGAACAGTAGTTATTATCAGACTGGATGGTGAGACAGTTAATATGATAGCTTCCTTCGGGGTGGACTCTCCAGTCAGCAACTGCTGAGTGGTTCTGATTTGACTTTATGCAATAGCACCATGTACATTTGCTTAATCTCTGTGAGATTCAAGATTTAAAATCCTTTATTAAAAAATAATTAGGGAATATAACTTTGCACTACTGCAGCTAAATCTGGAAAATATTTTTTTTGTTTTGAAAACTGTAAAGGAAAAAAAAAGCCTAAATCATAAATTTGTTACTAATGCTTCCTTTACTCTACCACCGCCAGCAGCCGTTCCCTGCAGTTATGACAGTAATGTAAGCTTACACTGTTTCCTTGGTGATGCCTGCACATGTGCACTTTGCCAATCAACAAGCTTGAGTAATGGCAGTGGCTGAAGACAGCAAAATAACACCAAATAAAGGTAGTCATGTTACCTCTCCTCTAATCTGTCATAGGGAGAAAGGAGAAATCTCTTTTCCAGGAATGCCAGGGAGCCTCCCTGACAACCAAAATTCAAACACAACTAACAGATTTCTAGGACATTTTAAGTGGACAAATAATTTGCATTTGTGTGCAGCTATGATGCCCTGCCTTTGTACTGTAATAGTAAATGTACATGTAATAATGACAGTGAAGCAGCAAGTGCCATGAACAGTAATGACAGATCTGGGAGCAGTGTTAGAGATATAACTTGATGATGACGTTGACGATTATGATGAAAATAGCAATAGAAAAAAACAGAAAGCCAATCATGAAAAAAGGCAGTTAGGATAAGGAGGAGATAAACAAAATCGATCTTTTTATATGAGTAAGACACAATGATGCTACCATTGTACTAGTAGTTATGATTAACATGACAGAGTAAAATGACTGTCCAGTTTCAGTTCCAGACCTTCCCTGACAGAAGGGGGTAGATGTTAATGACCGTACAGGAAGAAAGGATGTTTTATGGTGCTCTGTGTAACACTTGATAGTGATCAGTCTCTGATTAGATCAGTGAGCCAATAGTGACCATTGAAGATTATACTCAAATCGTGACAGTGATCTGGCAGCTATTATCATTTTATGTAGAGTCAAGACAATCATATCATCCACAACAAATATACATTGAATTATTTTCATTTAAGTAGGCCGGAGTGATTATTTGACAATTTAATCAGCCATTAGTGTGCCATTTGAGCTAGCTGGTGCAGGATTAAGTGGCTGCTAATTATTTTTAGGCCACACTTGAAAAGAAAGAGGACCTTGGAAAACACATCAGATTCTATTTAACCCTGAGTATGATGTGTCAACATCAGCTACTGTCTGAGCTGCTCTCGAAGGTTCAGCCCTAGCGGACTTGGGGATTTAATCCCCTTGTTATATCACAGAGCCATGGATCGGGATAGATATAAAAAAGAAAAAAAAAAATTGTCATCACAGGTTGAAGCTCATAACAGGTTTACTTTCACTGAGACCACATCTGACAGTAAACATTGCAAGTGAAAGACAGTTCAGCATGCAAAGCTGACAGTAGAAGAGGAAGCAACAGAGACAGAGAAAAGTAGAAGAGAAACTAAAGGCCCAGACAGAGGAAGCAGCACCAGTAGAAAGAATGCAGCAGGCATAAGCAGATAAACAGAGAGGCAGACTCTTGCATGAACACAACAGTTGCACTATTCGGTCAAGCTTAGTATTAGATTACTGAAAGGTCCGGTGCTTCACTTTTGAAAGGAAAGCAGACCTTTGTTGACTTAGCTTGCCTGTTGCCTTGTAGTGTGAGTTTGTATGTAGGCACTGGAGCAGGAATGTCAAGTATGTACTGGAAAACAATCAGGGGCCTCCGTTTCAGTCGGTCAGGGAGTAAGACTCAGCACAGCTCCACCATAAGGGATGCAACAGACAGGCAAAGGTTACACTTGTATTTGGTGGCATTTACCAGGCTATTACTGAACAAGAGGCTGTGTTTTTGTGTACTTTGGAAATTGGCTGCAAAGCCAGCTCTGCAGCAAATTTTAGACTCTGCAGGCCAATCATCCTTTCAGCACAACCTGTAATTAGCAGATCATTATGGCAATAGGATGTTTAGCTACAGGTCATTTCTGCGCAGTAAACTAAAGACCTCCCAGGGACCCTCAAGTGGGACAAAAAGGCCTTCTCAGCAGCCACACATTGTCCTTATTGTGAACAATACACACATTCAGCATCACATTGGAGAAAATTCACATAACTGGACAATAATGATGCAATTCACATCACCTACATAGCAGGTACACCAGCAGTAAACTGATCAAAACCTTTTTAGGAGTGAATGCATTTTTAATGTGCACTTAGCAGCTTACCAACCACCCCCACAAAGCAGTCTATTTCATTGCACTGCAAAGCTCCTGAAACATATTCTCAGCCTTTGCTCTGTTGCACAACTCAGCAAACATACAAGCAGAACCAAGCCAAAGAGCGCACATCAATCACAGAGGGAAAGAAACAATGGGACATAAAGAACAATCTGTCTACATGTGAACAGATGCTCATCTATTCATGACATTCAATTTTAATGGTTTTCTCCATCTTTAATGGTGACCTTGTAATGTTGTTCTTTCAAGTCATTCATCTTGTCATGACAGCCATTCAGAGGTTTACGGCTCACAGGCTACAAATAATCTCCAGATTCACACAAACATGAAAAGATATCTTTCTGGCCTCCTGTCGCTGGGTCCATCCCACAGGGACTACAGTAGCTCTGTCAGGGCCCAGGGCCCTTACGCTTTGCCCCTTTCGCACTACACCCACAATGCTCTCCCTCTGTCCCTCCTCCTCCTCCTCCCACTATTGCTGCTGCTCAAGGCGCTGCCAGCTAGTGAGCAGACCACACAGCATGCTGAAAGCAGACACACTCTGGCCTCATCTCATCTGCTTCCTTTGGTTTTAAACCTTGTGAGAATCTGTCTGGACACATTTACAAGCCACTTTTGTCATTAAGGCTATAGGCACTCTAAACTGGACCTTTGCTGAGCTTTCTGTTGAAAGAGGACATGCAATTGTGGAATATAGATTATTTTAGGGGATTGACTCATCCATCATGTATGTGCAATATGTATATGTGCTCAATGGCAATAAAGGTTCTACTATCTTGTGATCACAAGGAATTACTCGTTTTAATTTTGACATGGAGAAAAGCATGTTACAGTGTTTTAAAAAAAGAGGATGGTCCAACAGTGGTTAATATGCTTTGTTGAAGTATGACTGTGTGAAAAGCTGTAAAGGGTGGGGTGTGGGGGCCTCTCAAGGCCTTTCTAATCATACAGTGAGTGGGTATCCCACAGGTTCCATGGTGCAGGGCCAAAGACACAAACATTTCCAGGGCCACCTCATTTTGTCCCCTCTGTGACACATCTCCATGAAAGAAAACAATAATCTGGCCTTTCACACCACAATCCCTCAGAGTAGCCTTCAGCCGCTCATTAAGTCACTGTTTTGAAAAGAAAAGGAGCAGTTTCGCATGAAATGAACAAATCTCATCTTCCCCATTCTTAAATAGATATGAGTAAAAAAAATTCAAAATAACCCAACTCAAAATAGGTCTTTGTGGGGACAGATTGTGTGGCCATGTTTTTTGTTGAATTTTAAACATGCAATACAGTAGCATCTAAAGAGGATAGCCGTAGAGAAGCCCAATATTTTTACGCGAAAAACAGCCTTTAAATCATAGTGTGCCATATTCCTTTTGAGAAAATAAACATATTATCCCACTACAAGGTTCTTGCGAAGTGAAGAAAAGAGGTTTATTTTGCCCAGCATTTGATCTGTGCTTTCAAAGATGCGGTGGGAGGGTTTGGTGACTAAATAGGATTCAGGAGAATGACCATGTGATCACAGGCCCAACCAGTTGAAGAGTGGACTATTAACCTCTGCTGCTGACAGAGCCCCCAAGTCAAGTAAATTATATATGGAAATTATTAACTCTAATATATTAGAGACATCCAGCTAGTGCTAGAGTGGAGGCATGTCAGTACCAACAAACCTTACCACCAGTCAAATCCTCCAACAGCTCCTTCTGGAGGAGGTCCCATATCCAAATTGATTAAATGCTCTAGGTATTATTTTGGCACAAATGCCAGACTATTGGTGATTCCAGATACTCAAATATGCTTCTCTGTGTAATGAAGGATGGTTAAACTGAATGAGTTGCTGTAAAAGGCACTTTTGGAATGGAGTAACTTTTTCTTGGGTCTTAACACTATAACCAGAAGTTTCCCTTTTTTGTGTGTAGAGACCCCATGAACAACAAACCATATAAGATATTAGTACACTGTTTTAAGGAACCTTTTTAGCCCCCATTTCAGAGTAGGTAAGTCTCAGTTGAATAGGAACCATGGTAATTTGTTAGGCACTAAGCCAATGCAACACGGAGAAGAGGGTTCAAGCTGTAATTTTCATTCTAGGACAGGTGCTTTATTAAGTTTCAATATTTTTTCGTGCAAAAAAGTACAAGCCCAAGGCTAACGATTGAGACCACCGCCCAGTTTGTGTCTTCGTGGAGAACATCAGTGTCAGGAGACTTTGATCAAGGCTCAAATCTTCAGTATTCAGCCTAGGACTGCTGATTTATTATGTTTTGTGATCAGTATATCCAATTTTAAAAATTCCATCCAGATATAGATTTCAGCAGTGTGCAGCACCGCTCCTGAAAGCTAATCACCATGTGTCCAACTTAATTCCCTGAAAGGCAAACAGCCTTATTTCAGCAAACCATGTGTTCATTTACCACTAGCTTGTGTTCATAGCATTTTGAAATGTTACAAATAATCCTGGTGTCAGAGTTTAAAATTATGTTTTTCTGACATTTACCTGAAAGCAAAGTTGACAAAACGTGTGTTATTGAATACTATAAAAGGCTGAGAATTACAATAAATCAATATAGGCATGCCATTATGACCACCTGTGCAATTTAATGCCGTCCAATACAGGGAATAATAATAATAATAATAATAATAATAATAATAATAATAATAATAATAATAATAATAATAATAATGCACTGCAGTACATATTTGTATAGAGGAGTGTATATTGCCAATGAAAGACATCTGGTGGTCCCAGCCCTGAACAGAATACATCAAGCAAAACTCTTCAGCTAAGTGATCACACGATGGTGGAAATCACTACCAAACTCTGCTTGCTCAGTAAACTTACTACCAATACTCAAAAAACTGTCAAAGGCAGAAGAAGAGATCTGCTTTTAACAGTTTCCTATGCACTTAAGTCTATAAACAATTAAAAAAAAAACTTCCTTTCTGCTCTTTCTTGCACTTCATCTCTTGAAATGAACAGTTTTCTTATAAGTCTTTATTTTGATGTTTTCTCCTTGACTTGTAAGTCGCTTTGGATAAAAGCATCTGCTACATGACTAAATGTAAAGGTAAATGCATAGCAACTGTCAGCCAGCCTGGGCCACTTTAGAGCTCCCACTGGCAGTGCCAATGCAAAAAGAAAAAAAGGGCTGAAGTGAAGTAGTTCTGGTGAAAACTCTTCAGGAGGTAATCACTAGAACTGTTCAGTCCATAAGCACCTAAGGTCAGTCACTCTTTCTTTCCCAGTTTGTAGTGACAGAAAGCAGTGAAAATATTGGAGTTAAAAAATGTGGGGTTTCCTGCATGGCAACAGACCAAACAGGCCAAGCTGACACAACACCTAAAAGGCACAAAGAGCAAGTGTGTGGGAGTGTGTTCTACCTACCCCAACAACCACAGGGAAAGAAAGAGTTTTGATTGAACCCTATATTCTGTTTCTGTTCCAGCCTGCCAGCACTATTCTAGTCTGACAAAAAAAAAAAAAAACATTGCACATGCAAATGTAAATGGCTAATTGCCACATGGCAACTCTGTCCCACAAACCATTTAGCTGCCATGTGGGCTTCTGAAGTTTTAAACGGTTAGCTTGTTTCCATTCACACTTTCCTTTCCTTCACATGGCACATCACACATGGCATTCACACACACACACACACACACACACACACACACACACACACACACACACACACACACACACACACACACACAGTGGTGCCTATGGTGGGGCGACTAGGGGCCTGCAGATTGATCCTCACTAGATATGACCTAGTTTCTATTCAAGCCTGTCTCTCTTTGTTCACTCCACGGTGGAGGAGGCTGTTGCAGCCTGTGGAACAAAGAGCACATGGAGCCTTCAAACAAGTTGACCCTGCCTAGATACAGCTGCCCCCCAAAACTGGCTCTTGAAGCCAGTGCTGCTTGGACTCCTACTGTGTTGAAGTCTGCTCCATTTTCTACTATGATCTACCTCTGCTGCAAACGAGGGAGGATAGGCCCCAGTTCCTGCAGTCGTCACCCATTGTCTCACAGGGTGTCTCTCAGATATCCTGAAAATGAGCCTGCACTAACCATCTAGGTACTGAAGGGACAAGATAAGAAAGGAAATCTTTTTTAATACTGGAGGCATCAGGAAGTGAAACGAATCCCATATATATTTTAGTTTATACAGATATCAAAGCCCTAACAGAGATAATATGCCTCAAAACATAGTTTTGTCAATTCCACACTGCTGTAGTACAAGACCATAAGAAAGTTTAAAATGAAAAAGCAGCAGAAAGGCTACAAACCTACACAACCAAGCAGTTTCGCATTAAATTTCCTCGTAGTAAATGTACCTGCAGACTCAATTGTAGAATCCTTAATTCAACAAGAGAGCTGTAAATAGACCATTTAGAGTTTATTGAGCCCACTACATGCCCCACCCCAAAATAATGCACATCTGCACAAGCCAGACAAACTGCACTTTAAGGGGAAGCACCTGCAACTGTTAATGCTTTTGTCACATGTCAACTGAGGCACAAAACTGTTTATGGTAGAGCTGTGTAAGAGCTAATGAATGAAAGTAGCTCTGCAAGAAACAGGGAGTGAAGAATTCAAAACTCTGAACACCACACAAAACCTCTAAATTAATTTTAGGCTAATTTTGGAAGGCCAATTTCTTACAAAAATAAAGTAGCAACTTACCTGCATCTGTTCTGTTGAGCTGCTGCTCAGCTCATCCCCTGACTCAGAATCATTACGGAGCTTGCCCAGCCCCTCCCTTGGCAGATTGCTTGGTGGGGAGGTCTTGTCACTGTCTGGACTTTTGTTGTGGTTGTTCCCCACTTTGAGAGGAGGAGAATCTGCCTGTGTCTGTGACAACATGCAATTGTTTGCATGGTGATGGTTGTTGTTGTTGTGAAGAAGTACAAGTTCAGCTACCACCTTGCAGTGATGGGGACTCCCCACATTCTGGTTAGCATCCTTGGGCAGGGCTGGCGGTGTGACACGATCAGATGATGGTGATGGGGTAGAGGATGGCGATGGACGTCCAAAACTAGACATTTCAGGATGGGGTCTGTTGAGGTTTTCATTGGATGCTTGGCAAATATCCAAGACAGTTGGCTTGGCCCTTAAAGTTGGCTTCTGGGGAGGCAAAAGAGCCCGGCGTACCTCTTTGACGTACTGTGCTGGTACATAAAAAGCTTTAGTGCCTTCCTCCTTCTTTACCTGCCACCAGTCTTCGTTGGTCTTCTTCACCAGCATGTAGCACTCTCCCTGGCGGATGGTCACCATCTTGTCTTTGGCCTTATACTCATAGTCATACTCCACCTCGATGTAGACCTGGCCTGGGGCAATGGACAAGCCCTCTCTGTCAGCCATGATTGCCGGAACAAGCACTGGAACTGTGACCTCAGCTGCTCAGTGACCTGGCGGGCTTCTCATGTCTGACTGGTGGAACTGTAAAACTGAAGATAAGAAAGACAGGATTTGTTTTTAATCTTTCTCTTTATTTCCCCTAAATGCCATGAAATGCCATTATTTAATCAGTCATTAAAACCCACAAACATGCTCCCACTTTATGGTACAAACCTCCCAGACAGTCACACCCAACCTCACCTGACTACCATCACCACCACAAAGTGCTTCTGCTACAACACACTCAGAATATGACACAATCAACTTGCACACAGCCATACTCCACTGCTGAGTCGAGCGAACAACACCGCAGGGCAACCTCTCCCTTTGATTATCAGAAACCACAATAGACAGCAAACACTGTTTGTTCTGGTAACCTACACCACTGCTAAGGATATCCAGCTGGGTAACATGATCACCCTCTGCGGAACTCAAGGTGATGACAACATGACCGCACACGCTGATGCTGCATGGGACCCTACGACTACAACGAATTCCTGGAGCTTACATTCCTCCAGAGACTGCATCCAAAAATAAAGTTTGTGTTGGTTTATCCCACACTGCTTTTTGACATCATTACTCATTGATACGTTTACAAGGCACAGTCACAAACCTTTAAAGGGCTATGAGGGATCTTCTCCATATTTCATACGCACTAAATGTGTGAGTCACAGGACAGCTGGGCTCTCACTATTCCTGCAGGGGTTGTTTTAGGATGAGGCCTGTCATTGATCTGTCTTTCAGATCCATCTTTTTGTCGGTAACCTAAATAAATACTAGGGTGCTCCCTCAGCACTGGTGCTGCTACTGAGCACGGCTACTCTAATATCAAATTTTCCTTTTACCTCCCTGAAATAGCAGCTGTGGTGGACTGACATTCTGGAAGTGGAGGCGGTAAAAGCAGGTGCTGTTAGTGGTGTGAGAGTAGTTCAGTCAATCTATAAGGGGTTCATCCTTATGTAAACGAATATGTACACACACCCTGCAGCTCGGACTGACAGTTACACACCCAGAATAGATTTACAGTGGTGAGAGGCGTCTGAGCCAGAGTAGGAGCCCATGAGAGATAGGCTTCATGTTCATTAAGTGCTTAAATAGTTGTTTTATCTGTTTCAACACCATGTGCGCACACACACAGAATTGCATAACGCCATGGTTTTAAGCTTGTGTTCCTGACAGCAGCCCAGTCCGTGCTTGCCCAAATACAAGTTTCATCCATGATTCCAGCAAACAGATATTTATGTGCTCCGACCTCTAAAACCCCACAGACAAAACGTACAGTTCACACTATCATAGGAATTGCCAGAGATGTAATCAGTAGTCTGACAGACCTTTGAGTCACACACACGATAAGGCTGCTATCAGTGATGTTGAACGACACAATAGTCATGACTCTACCACCTCACATGTGAGACTGCAGCGTTACCACACTGAAATAAAAACGGATGGCATGGCTGCTGTGAGTTTAGCGTGTACTATTTCTCTGATAAAACAAATAAGTGATACATTTGTTAGTCGGTCCAAAGATAACTTTATCTGATAAGATTCCCAAATACGCATTAATGTAGCAAAAATCATTCGAAAGACCTGCTTATTGTGCTCATAAGTCAGAAAAGGCAAATACACAAAATGTAATAATTATACAATTGATCTAGAGGCATCAAACCCCTGAGGTATACCAAAGAGCAGAGATGATGGCTGAAAGTCAAGGATGATATCACTCACTTTGGCAGGGTCCCACAATTGAGTCACAATGACTAAAGTACTGTTAACTATAAATTAAGACTGACTTGTTAGGCACAATAAGGCCAAAACATCACTCTTCTCTCTCTCTCATTTGCCTCAGCTTTGGCAGAGGACCAGAGAGAGTAAATTTCACTGGAAATGAATGTCACTGCATGGTGTCGGAAAGTGAAGAATGTACACACAAGTTGGCTGCTGCACAGAAGAGTGCAGCAGCCAACTCGTTTCTCTTTGAAGACTCAAAAGGTGCAACTAAAAGCAGGCTATCACTGAGAACAATGGTGCTATTTCTATCAAAGGTTGTTATTCTATGTACAACACAAGTCAATGCAGTTATGTCAAGTATTAGCGTTCATTCCTAACTTACTATTGGATGTCTGAATCTTTTTAAACTTTAGTGGGCGCAGGGCGACTGTGGCGCAGGAAGGTAGAGTGGTTGTCCACCAATCTCAGTTGTTGGTTCAATCCCCACCTCCTCCAGTCACATGTTGAAGTGTCCTTGAGCAAGACACTGAAGCCCAACTTAGTTGCTCCCGGTGAGTGTTGGCCAGCTGCATAGCAGCTCCCCCATAGATGTGCGAGTGTGTGTGATTGTTAGTGTGAATGGATGAATGGGAAGCAGTGTAAAGTGCTTTGAGTGCCAATAGGTAGAAAAGCGCTATATAAGTGCAGACCATTTACCATATTTACCATTTAGTGCTTCAACCATTGTTGCATCAATAACTGCCATCTTCACATTTCTGTTAGTGTTTTATGCTGCTACTGTAAAGCAAATCTGATTGTATTTCATCCATTGCCAGATGCATAATTCTATAGACAAGCCAAATTAGCAGCAAGAATGTCTAGCATACCTATTCTGGTGAAATAAATGCTTAATCACAATTCCCACTTAGCTCTGACTGAAACAGTGGCAGTATAACAAAAAAAACCCACTAGTATACACCAATCAGCCACAGCATTAACACTGGTAGATGTAATTATGTCATGGGGGACAAAGTTGAACATAGAGCAATCTGCAGCTACACAGAACAAAATGCGATACACTGTGTACAGAAGTGGTACACAAACTCTGACCTCAAATTGTAAAATGTAAATGTAAATGCACCTAAAAAAGTACCAAATCAAACCTTTTACTCAGGTAAAAGCACTAAGCAGATTATCTACAATTTACTTAAAGTACAAAATTAAAAAACACTCCACTAAGAAAACAATATATTGTAAATAATACTAATTATAGGACTTATGACAAAACATTTACAGTCTGAGGGTCAAGGATCCCGGTTGTTAACGGGGAGCTGATTTTAACTACTTTAGGTGCTGACAGGTGGTTAACACCCAATGATGCATTAGCATTCATTAGCTCATTCTATTTTTAAAAAAAAAACGATGTATTTTCTATATTAACGCCACCAGATGGTATTAATGCTGTGGCTGGTGGTGTGATTGGCATATGTCATTGCATTACAACGTAGCTCAAAATGTAAGCATCAAAACAGATCACGGTCTATGCTTTTGTCTGCATACATCTGCAGACAAGCTACTGTAGCAGCAAAACAGCCCGAAACTCGGTTTGCCTTTGTCCCTGTGCTTCATTCAAACCAGATGTGACCAAGCAGCATCTCTTCCGACGTGTGCTGCTGCATTTCGGTGCGTCTATGCGGCGTTATTTGCTGCGTATGTGGGGAAGCAGTGCATAGATACGCTCCTATTCCTTTTCCAACTGTGCACTGCATAAGCCCCGAAAACACGCTGCTTGGGCGTATGAATTGTGGTGTCGGCCGGAGCATGCCTGGGGCAGGTGGCGGGGGTAGCGGTGGTGGAGGTGTGGGGGAGCTCTAAGTGGGGGTAGGGTCCCTCTACACCCCACAGACTGCAGGAATATAACACAAAGGGGTTTAATCCATGTGTATTCATAACAAAGAGCTCCGACTCGACAAGACCCACGATTCCCAGGAGCGAGGGAAGGGCAGGACGTGACGGCCTGAGAAAGCCCCCCGCGGTCGGGGAGAAATAGCCAAACACACCGCGAGGGGGGGAAAAAAAAAGCACAACAAATGTAGGTGCAAGCACACAGACTGGAGCTATCACGTGAAATGCGTAATAGCCCAACTCTTAAAATATCTACAACAACCATTCTCAAAAATATTATCCAGTTGAAGGTTTTTGGAAACCGTGGGAGACATTTTGTGACAATGTCCAGAGGCTTTTCGCTCGGACAAAAGCACCGCAGGTTCACTCGGATACAGCGTGCATAGCAACAAACTAACTCCGACAGAAGCCAATAGCCTCTCACTGACCAACGGAAAGAGCCCACACACAAACCGAAACACACCAACCTTTCACAACTCCACTGGCGTCTCCCTGGGCTCCGTGGTCACCGCGGCGGTAGTTAAAAAGAACTTTCCCCACCTATTTTAGTATCGGTAGCTCCGGCTCAGTCCGCAGCAGAGCTCCGGTCAGTCGCTCTGTTCGCAATCCCCCGCCTCTCTGCGCGCCGGCAAGCTCGGTGCTGCAAAACAGGCCACTTCCGGTTACAACCTTCAATGCAAAGCCCGTAGTCTGCCAGGAGTGATGTTATTTGAGTTAGGCCTAAAAAAAAGAAATTATTCATTAACATGAACCAGTTGACTACATTTGTAATATTAAAAAACCTTCAAAAATTCCACATGTCATTAATCTAAACAATCATACATAATGTGTTTTTTTTATGCTACTATTGCTATTGCCTGCTTTACCAAATCATGTTGTATTTTCGCTGTTGCCTACAGATGGTATGACCCAATTCTCTACCCAGATTCTAATTTCATTTATAATTTTTGTAGTGAGTTTCATAAGTATCTGGCTGCAGACAAAGAAAATGGCCTACCAACCTTGGCAGGAAGCAGTATATATTAGCCAGAAGTGGTTCATTTCTTGAGAGAAGGCTGATTATGATTCAAGGTTGAGTGGTTAGGGTTATGGAAAGCTATAGGTCCAGGCAACAAGCCCCAAAATACTTTTTTTTTCTTTTGCCCTTTGGGCTTATTTCAGGGTCGCCACTGCAGATCATTGTCCGCATGTTGATTTGGATCAATTTTTTACGCCGGATGCCCTTCCTGACACAACCCTCCCCAGTTTCTACCGGGCTTGGACCAGCAATGCACAGCTGGGTATGGGAATGGGGTGTTAGGGGTTCAGTGTCTTGCCCAACGACAAATAGCCTGGACTGGGAATTGAGCCACTGATCATATGGTCCATGAATGATTGAGCTACAGCCGCCATCAACAAGCCCCAAAAGACTTATTACTGGAAAACATAAACAACTTCATGCTGAGGTCAAAAGTCAACTATGTCTTCTGCCATTCTCTGTTATCTGTCTGCAGCCAGGTACTGGACTGAATGGTACCCGTGGGGATAAACTTGTCACATGATTATACAATTTATAAAGAAGCCAGAAACAACCTTAGGATACCACCCTGATGACTGTAAGTGGTTGGTGAAGCTGTGATAATCTGTCTAACTTAAAGATTGTTGATTGCACCTCTGAACCGTGTAAATACATTATAAGTGATAAGAATACTACAATCTACAGTAACTCTCTCTACTGAAAACCGTGACACACAAAATTGTGTACAAACTACTAACATGTTTAGGCTCTTTGCTTTTATTTTGAAGGGAAGCTGAAGTTTAGCCAGCGCACTTCCGTTCAGCTTGTTGCAGTTGTGCACGCTTGTCTCTCGCTCCCGCCCCACAGCTGATAACCGTCTGTTACTGCTGATAGACGGCATCCAGAGCCCAGCAACCGGGCTCATCCCCCGCCCCCACCGGCTCACGCCTCGGTCCTTCTACACCCAGAGACACCTATTTGACTTAACGGTCCTGGATCAGTTTCAATTGAACTTTTAATTAGGACCATAAAATGTCTACGTAAGAACAATGCCTTTGGTGCCATCAGATCTCATTAATTGAAAAGATTTTTATTTTCGGATTTATTTCTGCAGGGTAAACATATAGAACAATAGGTTCTCTGGTCTGTATCAATCACAGCAGGGAGTTTCACCATCCAAGCTGCATCATGAATGATTTAGCGCTCGGGTGATTCGGGAACACAGCAAGTCTTCCATGGAAGAACATTCACGCTGTGGCTCTACTGAAATCATATCGGCTGATGAGAGGCTTCTTTATTTCGGAACAATGAACGCTACACAAAAATGTATATTAACCTATTTCTCTCGAAGTATTGCTGTACATATAAAAGCATCTTTGCATAGTATATAATGTTTCCTTACATTTAAGCATTGATCTTGTGGGTGCTATAGAGTTGACTCATTCTTTTCTCGAGAATTCACGAGGAATCACTTTCCTTTCCCAAAAATAACCTAATTTAAGACTGTTAACCCCTTCAGACAAGTTAAGAATATTAAAAAGCACAGTGATTATACTATGTTAGAAAAATACCCCACAATAAATGTTCAGGTTTTATTTGATTGAGTTTAGAATAAAAAAAAAAAATCATAAAGCTACAGAAAACACTGGTGGATTTGAAGCACAGTATTGTAGGTCTGCTCTTGTAGATGCTGTAACATGGATAATCTACATAAGTCCAGGTGTTTCATTGACTTCTCAACATTAAGCCACCAAAAACTGTTGCATTAGTAGAGCATAACATGCTTGTGGCTGAGTATTTCAGAAGCAACAGTCATGTATAATGCATTTAGTTTCTGTCTAACTTTTCTGCACAATAACAGCGGGCACTTGATTAGCATAAGTTAGCGGTGTAAGCAAAGCTGTGACAAGAGAGCTGAGAAATAGGTTATAGGCCAAGTATCATCCTATTTACTGCTGCAAATTCAAGCATTTCCATTTCAGTCTGAGTATATAACACAACATAATAGAGGTTTTACCAAACAGAGGAAACAAAAGTGAACTCTAACTCATGCCTGCAGCCATCAGGTATAAATAGCATGTGTCTACCTACTCCCAGTGCTTTTCATGCAAGACAAGAGTGGTGTTTTGGAGTCAAATCATGAAGGAGCTGAGGGGTTAGTCACGTTCTGAAATAGTTGCACATACTGAAAAGGTCAGGGGACGCACATGACAGGCAAAGAATGCATGTAATTACAGGTGGGTTGTCTTTCTTGTTTATCTTAGCAGATGTGTTTAAGCACATTAGTTGTCAGAAATGTGTCACTGAGAAACCTCTAGCATGCTGGATGGTATGCAGTGACAGGTGCTGCAATGCAGCTGAAGAGGTCACTGCACAGAAGAGGCCACATTTCTATACACTATATACAGTAGATGCACTGATGTTTAAAGAGTGGTGCAGTGATTCCAGAAGAATGTTCAGCACGCTGATCCTTGGGTTCAGCTTCATGTTTGGTAATGGTTACCTCAGCAACTGTAGAAGAAAACAAAAGACAAAGGGCTAGATGTAAGAAAAATAAAGAATGGTGTAAAGAATGCAGTTAAAATAAAATAGGGATCATTATAGAACAGGATGCAGTTTTCTTTTGCCTGTCATTGCCTCCTCCATTATGATTGTTCTGGATGAGGTTGGACCTGTTGATGTTGGGGTTTATAGGAGAGGCACCTGGCAGCTGGCCTGGTCTGATGGGCTTGGCTAGGTTGGACACAGAGAGGTGACATGGATCACATACAGGAATGAGGATTTTCACTTCCGGAAGTTCAAATCAAGACAAGTGTTTCCTTCTCTGAGTTAGATAAAACATGATACCATTCTCACAGATGTGCAATGGGATTGGAGCTAGAACTTGGAGGAACATTGGGGAAATATTTAACCTAGTTTTGCCAATTTGCACTGAACATCATAGAACCAGAGCTCACAGACTGCACTGCTAACAGCTCCTCCAAAGTTCACTGTATTACATGTTCTATTTATTTAATCTGTGCACAAACAGTGACAGTAACAAATAAAATAACAGTGGTATCAAGTAAATAAGCAGATTTTAAGAATGCCTCAAGTACAATTTTGAGGCATTTCTACATACTTGAGTACTTCCATTTTCTGCAGCTTCATGCTTTGACTTTACTACATTTATTTATTTTCTTTTAGAATCGGATTACAACAAAGTACAGTACCATAATGTGATTTGATTACTGTAGATCCTAGTATGAAAATCAGATGCTACCCAGCAACATTTATTTACATCATATGTAATTATTAGAATCAAAACATACAGTAAGTGTCACTACAACAGCATATAGGATCATTGAAATCAGCTCCATTAATAAAATACTAAATGAATCATTTATCCATACTGATTATCCTTATAAGGATCATAGGAGTGTTGGGGCCTATCTTTGCTGTTACTGTCACACTAATCCAATATTAACATTTTCATGTGAAATGTGCATAAAGAGTAGCTTACATTTAGATACTTTGTACTTTTACTTAGGTCCCATGTCAATGTAGGACTTTCACTTGTAAACAAGTATTTCTTCACTGTGGTGCCTATACTTTTTATGTATGATAATCTAAGTAGTTCTTTACCACTGCAAAACATGTTGTGGTTAATGTGGGAGTTTTGGTAACATTTATGTATCCATTATCTCTGGGCATTCAATGTCCCTGTCATGTTTTCACAAAGAAATTGTTTCAGTTTCAAAATGTTGTTTTTGCATTTCGGTTTGTGTACAGAGTCAACAAATGATGTAGAAAACATTAAAGTCAACCCCACATGCAATTTCATAATTTAGACAGAGGCAGCCCGACAGATAAACACATTTTTCAATATCTCCAAGTTTTCAATGAAGATCAGGTTTTATTTTAGATTTGACACTTGTTTTCTGAGTTCAGAATATTCTTTCGGTTTCATTCACACCCAGGATAAGTGTCCACTAACCTATCTGTGCTGAAGCTCTCCTGCCCATGTTTTTGGGCTTGACAGCATCTTTAATGCGCTCCACCTCCTCCTGATAGCGATTCCGTTCCCTGGCTGCATTTTCTTTGGCTTCCTTCAGAGCAGCCTCCAGAGCTTTAACCCGCTCAGCTGTGGCCCGCAGGCGCTTTTCCAGTTTAGGTATCTCGCCGCGAAGTTCCGCATTGTCCCGCACCAGCTACGTAAAGCCAAGCAGGCAAAGGAGAAAGTGAGAGGAGACAGTGAAGACACAAATTAAAGCACTGCGTGTTGGCACATACCTGCTTGTGAACTTTGGTTAGCTGCTGGAGGTTGTTCTCCAGGAAGCTGATCTTCTGTTTCTGGGCTGTACTGCCTTCTGTGTCGTCTGAGTCCATGTGACCATTCTGCCAAAGCACAACAGCTGATAAATGGCCATGAAATACATAGCATCATTAAATCAACCTTCACTGAATCCTTGACCAGCCTTTTCTAGTCCCCGATCCAAGCTTGTCTTATAACAGGGTTACGAAAGAAAGAGAAAATTAGGTCAAACTGACTGTTCCCATGCAGCAACTCACAAATCTGCTTACATTATCAATTTTACACACAGAGAAGAAAAAGATGAAATAAATCGACAGATAATAAAGATACTAAAGTATCTTAAAAATTAGAAACTCATCATTTGTGTTTTAATTGAGTCCTAAGTTGAAACATGGCTAAAGAACTGTAGTGTTAAAATGATGCTGTCTGCACTGTCTGGATATTAAGTATTAATTAAAATGTATTTAAAATATCTTTAAATTTGTATGTGCACTGGTCTGTAATAAATTATCAATTTTATAGGCTCGACGAATGTCGTCTGTATGTATAAGAACATCCGACACAGCATCTAAAGAGAAAGTAACATCCTGAATCCAACGTATGTATGTCAAATGAGATAATAAGGAGCAGATTTAGGATGTGTCTGCTCCACAGCATGTTCTGTGTGTTCCACGAAAGCCTGGCTTGCCTACATTTATCTCATTAAGTCTCTCCCTGAGGGTGGAAGATGAGTGCCACGCTCAAAGCCTGGGTCCCTAATTTACAACTGCTACCTTTGAAGAATCAGATGGCCAGCATATAGTAAACAGTTTCTGTTGTGCTCCCTGGATTCATTAAAATTTTATCATGGTGCAAATTAAACAGAGTGCAGTCTGTGCATCAGCAAAATGTGGGGCTGTTTGTCTTATTCCAGGTAAATGCTGTGTTTGGGGCGACCGCAGCTCACATGATATCCACTAAGAGAGATGGTGAAATCACACAGTGATTCGGGTCACAGGAGAAGGACTGTAGTGATTATGTGCCATGGTAACCTCCAGAAAAAAGGACATGCTTGTACTGGGAGAACAGTTTACCTTTTTCATTCTAGTGGCCAAGTCTTGGACAAAAAGCCTCCTCAGGTTGTGGAGTGTCTGCAGCTCCCGAGCCTGTGGGAAGGAAAGGGAAAGAAACAACAGCTCAGAGAAAACCAAGTATTTAGTCCAGGTTTTAAGATTTAATCTAACACAGCAGTGATGAAAGGCCATTATTTATAGTGATGGTTGTATAGTGGCAAAGCATTGCTGCTTTTTCTAAGTTGACCCAGGTTCAATTCCTGGCCATTGCAGTAGTCTCTAACGTTGGTTCTCGGTCTGTCTGTGCTCACTTGTAAGTTGCTTTAGCTGAAACTGTTTTTTATCATGGGCTTATGGGCCTCAGAGCTTCACAAATAGAACTAACTGTCATAAATCTCTAGTCATAATTTATCCATCAGATGGCAGGATATTACTTCTAGAGGGGGTGAGTAAAGCTTTCCAGATTTTCACATAAAATACTACATCACCTATTAATTTAGATTTAGAAATGTAACAATTATTGTGTCTGGTAATAATTACTCTATGATTCTAGAATAACTCCTTAGGGTTACTGGTGTTGGATTTATAATAATCAGGTGTTGAATTGTCTATAATTGTTGGAGACCTAACTACTTACACATATACATACTAACTGTGTACAAAATGTACTAATCTTTGTAGTATAGACTTGGTGTACTGGAAATTAACATTATGTGTTCAGTACTTCTTATTTTTCAGTGTTTGAACTGGTTTTGGGTCAAATATTGTTGCAGCTGTATTTTTTGGAAATGGCACTTTTAAATCTGAAAAATTAAAACACAATGAACTTAATTATGAAAATAGCAAATAAAATCTGATTTCTTTTGGGTTTTGGTTGAATTTGCTTTTTAATTGAATAATGCCAATAACTGACCACAGTCTCTTCTAGTCCCTTCAGGTCCTGTCCAGCTTGCTCCCGTCGATCCTGGAGCACCCTGCAAAAAGTAAAGTAGATGTGGCTTGATTTTATACAAAATGATACACCTGAAGTGAGTGAAGACTACACGTAGAGGCCTTACGTGAGCTCTTGCAGCTGACGGCTCTTCTCCTGCTCAGCAGCTTTAAGCTTCTCGTGCTCCACTTTAAGTCTCTCCTGTTCCAACATGATCTTCTGGTTCAGACTGCACAGATGTTAGCGACACTATCAGGACTGCATTGTTAGAGAGAGAAAAAACAGTTTTGATCATTTGCTCATGTCTTACTCCTGCAGCTCTGTGATGACTTTCTCCTTGTTGTCCAGCTCGTCTCTCAGGCTGCTGATCTGCCTCTGATGAGTCTCTCTGTGAGACTGGATCTGCTTCTCCACAGCTTCCTGCAGAAACACAGGCATGCATCCAATCATAAATTCACCTTGGAGATTAGAACCACGCTTTTACAGTGAGATGTTTTTCTTTGTTTCGAGGTGTGTCGAAAACTGAAATAACTGCTTTGATACCTTGACCTCATTGGCAGACTGAATCTCATTCTCTTTCTCCATGGCGTTCACTTTCTCTGGAAGAAAACACAATTTCAAACATGACACTGAACAGGTATCAGTAGCATTCGGGACGTTCTGGGTAATTTTCTTATTTATTAGAAGCAATAGATGAAGTAATCAGTTCTTTTAATTAATTCATTATGCATCATAAACTAAAGACTGTACAAAATTCTGCCTTTTGTTGTAATTGATCCAATGATCCTGACTGAATTTTTGGGGGGATTTTGTTAGACAGATGATCAATCATCAGGCTACTGTTAAAATAGTTGTTTTCTTTTTTCTAGACGAATCTGCCTCAAAGTGTTTTCATAATTCACCAAGAATTTATTGCCAGATCCATCTGTGACCAAATTTCTTTTAAACAGACCTAAAAACACGAACAGTAAATAAGATCATAAACGCAACAGGATCTAACATACTGCACTTACTGGATCAGTCAACTTTCACCAAATCTTGAGTAGCTATGGTCTTGTCTAGGCTGTGCTACAACTATTTATAAGGAGAAACTGGAGATTTTAAATATTGTGATGCAAAATGTACCTAAATTCAGTAAATTAGAGATGTAAAGCAGAACAAAATTGAAGTATGAAGAAAGTATCTCTAGTTTGTTCAGTACTTAGTTACAGACCATAGCAACATATTGAATTTTGCTCACCTTGAGCTTTGATCCTGACTATTTCCTCATTGAGACAGTCCACATTTTCCTCCAGCTGTCTTTTCTTCTGCTCCGCATTCTGGAGGCAGTCTGTCAGGGACTTGATTTTAGCTTCATGCTGGACACCACCAGGTAAAAGAGAAAGATGTGAAAATAATCATCAACGATGACGTTTGATTAAAACTTACACAACTCTGTGATGGTTCCTTTAAAAGCAAGAAAATACACAGTTTCATTGATAATCACCTCATCTCCCATTTTAATGAACCAGCACATTTGTCACTATGGTGACAGTCTCTGTGATGGCAGAGGCAGCAGCGTTACCTGAGAGATACGGAGCTGGCATTCAGTCAGCTCCCTCTCTGTCTCCTCCATCTTCTGGATGCTCTCGGACTGGGTGCTCTCCAGCTGTTTGCTGCGCTTCACCATCGTCTTCACTTCAGACTTCAGCTTACTGATGTAGAGGCGTGCCACGGTGAATTCTTCATCAATGACACCACTGCTCTCTTGTTGCTGATGGAGCAGAAAAAGAAAAGTCACGTTTCATTTTATCCAGTTCTGCCATAAATGTGTCTTAACTAGTAGTCACTTACAAATAATAATAGCAAAACAAACAGAAAACCAAACAGCTTTAACAGAAAAGGCAAAGGAAAATGCATCAAAGTACTGCAATTTTTTACGATATGGATATTAAAATAACTCTTTAATAACATCAATTAATGTTTAATGATTGATAGATAATCAAAGGACTGTTATTCTAATAGATGGAAGTGCAGCTCTAATTTAGCACTGATTAGATTTTCACTCTCGACATTTCAGAGACTGCCAGAGATCATTGACCTGTCGTTTCAAGTGACACGTGAAGTGTAGAATAGACTAACTCTCTCTTAAAAGCCATGCAGGTGGAAATATACTGGAATCTAAAATCTCTGTATTTTAAACAGAGGTTCATCATATTCTCCAGCTGATGAGTTTGCTGTAGGATTAACCTAACCCTCACTAAAATAATCAAAATAAATAATCAATTCACCACAGAGCTGACTAAACGAATCATTAACCAACTGACAGAGAATTGATTGGGGATTGTTCTGACAGCTGATGACAGTCATTTTTACAGCAGAATGCTTTGCATGATCTGGTTTGTTTCCGCAGACCTGCTTTTTCCTTAATTTGTGTAATACCATCCTGAATATTTTGGAGGATTTTGGATGCTAGTTGAACAAAGAAAGCTATTAGAAGACAAAACTCTAGTTTCTGGAAATAGTGGCTTTCTCTTCCACGCTTTATTCAGCTCCTGATCCTTTTCTGTAACCTGTAAAGCTGTTCACAGCCTGATTTTCACTGCTAACCTTAATGTCGCTGCTTCCCAAGGCGATGCCTATCTCCGTCAGGTCTTTAAGTAAGGATGACATCATCTCAGTGACCCTCTTCTTCTGGTGGTTTGTCATCTCCTTTAGCTTCTGCAGTTCAGAGTCAATGGAGGCCAAGGAGCTCTGGGGGGGGATGAAAACATATATGCACACATTTCACAAACTCACCAAGTTTAATGTGTGTCAGCACTTCCAGTGGGTTCAGATCAGCTAAACAGTACCGATTTCTCATTCAGCTCCTCGCTGAGGGCCTCAAACTCCTTTGTTTTGTCCTCGACTTCCTGACTCTTCTGGTCATAGTTGACAGCCAGCTCCTCCAGAGCCTGCAGCACCTCCTTCACCTCTTCCTTGGAGGCTTCATTCTCTGCTAGGAGCCGGTTCAGCTCTGTCTGCAGGGTGTCATGGTCACGGCCCGAGGAGGCTAAGAGCTATAGGTCAGCAGATTTGAAAATGAAATTCAGTCTAGCATGTTTAAATTAAAGGTAAAAATGTTGAGATGTCTGAATGACTCGTCTGCATGGATCTAAATACATTTCTGTTTAATTAGAACACCTCATGTCTAAATAGCCTGGGAGGGTCCTGACCTCTCCTGCTGAGCTACTGATGCTCTTCTATCACCTGTCAGACTGGCTTTATGCTAACAGGAACAGCAGGAAGACTGGAGCACAGTGGGGGAGTTAGAAGGGTAAGGGGAGAAGTGATGGAATGGGAAAAGTGGTGTAGTGTCACCTCTTCTTGATCCAACATCTGTTGCTTCAGCTTCTCCATCAACTGAGACTGCTGGTTGATCTCATCATCCTGGAGAAAGGGGAGGATGGGAGGAAGGAGTGTGGAGAAAAGAAATACATCACTTATTGCTTTCCACTGAGACAAAAAGCACTAAAACAACAGTGTGCATCATACTCCATCTGCTGGCCAAAGTAATTACTACAAGTAAGAATGACCACGCACAAGCATCACAGGTGTGATTCTGGGATCTTTCATTTATGTGTGACTTTTTCTTTGTTGAGACAATTTTAACTTGCATTTGAAGGTGTTTTTCTTAGGCTGTTGAATTGTTTGCCCATTCGGTTACTCACAGGGTGTTGACCTTTGCCCCCAGTTAACCTTGTTAGTTTGATGGTTGTGTGAGGGTCTTTTTTTAGCATTACACAACTTTTCCAGTCTGTTGTTGCCCCTGTCCCATCCAATTTAAAATGAGCAAATGTATTAAAAAAAAGAATATTTGTCACTATTAATATGTATTGTCTTTGCGCTATTTACAACCAAATATTATTTTTAAAATGTATAAAGCATCTCAACTTTTTGGGAACAGGCTTGTGCATTAGTGTTTGCACATTCCTGTGGAGCAGTGTATCTCTCTTGATAAGATGTTGTTGGATCACGCTGATTTGGGATCATGTCACAAATCAGCATGATCAATGATCAATAATAAAGCCAGGGGAGTTTGACCTGCATTAACTGGTATTTATATTAAAGTATGTAGTAATATGACAGTGTACCACTTCACTGGGATTATGACATGATATGATTATGTGTCAGTCTACACTGACACATAATCATAATAACATATTCCCAGCATGCAATGATGTGTTATACAGTTCAGCAAGACTCACTTCCACATTCTCTGGTGGACTTGTCATTGTTTACTGCCACCTGTGACTGTTCTGACCAAACCAATACAGATATGAACTCTCACTTTGTCTAAACCATAGATGCGTTTATTCATAACACAGCTACAACGCAGCTTGTTATGCATATACCTGTATGTGCAAAAAGAGGTTTGAACACTCTCTCTGAACTGTGGGTCCTTCCTCACCTTGTCATCCAGCTCCTTATAGAGTTTGGTCATTTCTGCCTCATACTTCTCTTTCTCAGCGTCTGTGAGTTTGACTCCAGACAGGCTGCTGAATACAGGGGTAGTTGTTGTTTTATCATTGTTGAGTGTACTGTCCAGGGCCTGGACCTCTGCTTTGGCCTTCTCTTTGTCAAACTGTTCTTCCGCTGGCACAGTCTCTCCTGCACGACCAGCATAAAAGAGAGAAGATCAGTGACTTACCCTGTAATGAAGTTATGATCATCTGTTATTCAATTTTTTACACTTTAAATGTCCACACTGTGACACATGGACACAGGATTTAGCCATTGGTAAAAACAAAATTCTTTTTGTGCTATATCTAAAAGGTGTAACACTTAAAACAGCTAGTATTTTGCAAAACACCCATTAAATGACCAAGTCCTTACCCTTCCTCCAGCGGGTCAACTCATTCTCCAGCCAGGTGACAGTGTTTCTCAGTGTCTTGTTCTTCTCCTTCTCTTTCTCCCACTTTTTTTTCCACTGCTCTGCGGTCAGCTCCACATTCAGACTCACAGTGTTCTTGATGGTCTTTGCCCTTATGAAGCAGAGAGGTAAGAAACAGACTTTTACTTTAAATATTAACAGCCCAGACACATGTAGGTTGGTTTCACTGCAAGAGTTGCAACATGACTAAAAACAAATATTACCTGTCCTAACATTAGTTTACTGGGACCATGATTTCTTTACAAACTGGTGGAGAGTATATGTATGTGTGTGTGTGTGTGTGTGTGTGTGTGTACCTTTGTCCAAACAGAAGTGTCGACCTGGTCTCTGCATCATTAAAAGAGGAGGGTGAGCAGCAGATGATCATGGTAGTCCGACAGTTCCCTCCCAGTGAGTCCTGCAGGATCCTGGTCATCTTACTGTCTCTGTACGGTACATAAGTCTGACGGAGAAGAGAACACATATTAGAATCCTCAGGACTCTCATAGCTTTTTTACTGTGGCGATGTCTTTGTCACCTTGAATAATTTCAATTATTCTTTGTGAAAAGCTCATAACACAATTTAGTATAAACAGGATAATTATACTGACAGTGATGCTGGGAGCACTGGACCAATCTCTTTAACACACAAACACCCCCCGGACAGAAAAACCTCTCTCACCGAGCCTTCTGCCAGAGCTGAGATGACATTTCCCAGTGAAGAGAGGGACTTATTGATCATCTTGGCTTCATCCAGCACTGTGCCTTCTGCTCCAGTTTTACCCACCTTTAAATGCAAAACACAGGAGTGTTCTCATCATGACACTGGAAGCAGTCCATCATCTCAAACTCTGTACAACTAATGCAGCTGATCCAAATGTGCTCGCGACTCTCAGCCAAAGAACACAAAAACAAAGATGATGAGGAGGTGTAAAAAAATCATTCAGTAACTATGGGATACTTCTATAGTTCTGTCCTGGATCATTAACATCCGCTGTATTGACAGATTACTGCAGTGTCCCCTGCTGAAAGGAGGAGTGTGTCATTAAAGTTTCATTACACAAATCCAGTAAGTACAAGCAAACACACTGTGTACCTAAGGGCATTAAAGTAAAAGATTAAAGACGCACTCTTATCTAGAGAATAAACTGGGAGTGTGAATGAGAGAGAGAGACTTGTACTTTTTCACTGCCGGCCAAATCCACGAGGTAGAGTTTGCTGATAAGTTTCTGTTCAGTCTGAGTGTTTTCCTGCTTGATGTTAATGAGGAAGATGCTGTGACTTCTGGAACTGTGCTCGTTCATGTCTGAGATACACAAGTGTATATACACACACGCACGCATGCACACACGCACACACACACACACACACAGACACACACACAGACACACAAATCGACATTCACCAAGAGAGACGAAGACACAAAGAGACAAAGAGAGAAACGCGATTAGCCACTGTGTTAATTGTAAAATGTAGTAAATTATTATTATTACTATAAATTATAAAATGTGAATTAATCTTCTAAAGAAAAGTGATGCACTAGAAGACATGTCAAGTTGTAATTTCATTTCAACAGTGAAAAAACTAAACAAAAATCAAGTGATTTCAGTAGTGGAATGTAACAAAGTACATTTACTTCTGTACTTGATGCTTAGCATCAGATTAATAATATAAAATAAAGTTCAATATTAGGATTTATTATTATTCACTAGTGTTAAATTCACAAGTTACCCAGTTACCCACCCTTCACAACTGCCCCTGATTACTGAGCTCAGTCCAACTAGAATTTAATCCAAGTGCCCACAATTCAAAATTATTATTGTGATCACACAGTGTCATCACAGAATTATTGTCATTACAATATGAACATCCCTACTTTCATTTGTCTTTCGTCATTGGTTATATATGTGCTGGCATCTCCTTGGCTGATGAGAGGCTCTGCTCAGGAGTCAGGAGACTCAGTGAGGTTGAACCCACAAGAAGCAGCAGCACTAAAGGCGCTTAGTGTGCGAACTCACTTGTGACAGCCACGTGTCTGTTGTTTTTGCCTTCGTCTATGGCGTCCATGACCTCCTCAGGACTGCAAACAAAACGCTCAGTACACCCCTGGGGATACATGCACATCACAAGGAAATGCTGTGTTCACCAGCCACACAGTGGGGCAGCATCACAGAGAGACACTTATCAGCAGAGGAGACCATGACATACTGTACCAGGTTGATTTATTAAAACTCTCACTTTACTTTTTTGTGTGTTTTAAATGTTCCCTTCATTATTCCATCTCTTTATACAATACAATTATTACAATAGTCTATTTTGAGGATATTCTGTAACACAGACAGGGTTAACTGCATATTTTAATGTGGTAACGCACACACAGACACACAGTTGTGTCATTGTTCTGATCTGTATTTGCTTATGTAATTTTTAAGTGGCTGGGGTAAACTTGTGACTGTGAGACTGTGGAACAGAACCAACACGGCACCTAAAAATAAAGCAGCTGGTCATTAAATCAAATCTCCACATTTCTCACCTTGACATATGGCACCCGGTTTTTATCCTCATGTACAGAAAGGTTAATCTTTGATACTGTGGAGGAAGAGAGAAAGAAGGACAAGTATGTCTGAATTCTATATGCTAATTTGTATCAGTGTCCAAATAATAACAAGGAAAAGACCCAAACCATCCAACAGGTCCCTGATTTTATCCAGGTAGATTTCAAAATATGAAACCTGTGGAACAAAAAACGTCATGACTATAAGAGTTTAACATTGTGACGTGTGCTTGCTGTCATAGAAAAACATTAGAAATACGCAATAGGAGGGGAAAACATACTTTGATATGAAACTCCAGGTTCTCATCCATGGAATAAATGTAGTTGAAGATGTCTTGAACAATTCTGGGAATGATTCCCATCGTGTCTTCGTCATGGAGTTTCCCCTTCATGAAATAAGAATTTTTTAAATACAACTACAGTCGCATCGTTTTTTTCAGGGCAAAATACAACAACTTTATACTGTATTACCTCCATTGTGTGTGTTTTGCCTGATGATGTCTGACCATAAGCAAATATTGTCCCATTGTATCCCTCCAGCACATCTGTGTGCATCAACAAAGACATAACATTTTGAATCTCGAGGTTTGGGTTTGTATTTCCAGGTTTTTAGTGCACTGCTACAGGGACTACAGCTGTGCTCAGCTGTACATCTCACCTCTGACAATCTTCTGAGCAACAGCATTGTAGAACTGCACCTGAGTTGTGTTGGACTGGAACACACAGTCAAAGTAGTATGGTTTACCCTGTGAAGAAGAGGAGGCAAACATGCCATTAAAAATGTCCATATTCACACAAAGCTACAAAGGCAGCAAAGCGTGTTAGCAAAGGCAGGCGACATACTCAGTTTGTGTTAAATTGTACAGTGGAGTTATTATTCTCTAAGACTGGGAAGTGGTTCAAACGGTGTTTGTGCCTGTAAAGTAAAAAAAAAGTCATTTGTTGCATGTTACACAACATCATGACAATACTATAACAGCATATACAGCAGTTTATGTTTATGTTGGGGGCTTGGAGGATTGGTGGCTGAGTGGTAGAGCATTGGGTTGGGATGCAGAAGGCTGCAGGTTTGAACCCCACCCCACCAGGTGTGGCCTTGCCCAGCCACCAAGGGCCACCTTGGTGTCGGTCCCGAGCCCGGATAAAAACAAAATGGGGGGGTTGCAGTAGGAAGGGCATCCGGCGAAAAAAGCTCATAACAAATCATCGTGCGGAACATGATCCGCTGTGGTGACCCCTGAAGGGACAAGCCAAAAGCTGATGATGTAACACTTCTCTATGTTTACATAAACTGAGCAACTCCTGCTAAGTGTTATCAGTGACAGTTGTACAATAACATATCACGACTCATGTATTTTAATTTTAAAACCAAAGGCCATAAGCATTCTGAAAGACCAGAGGAAACATTCAAATCGGATTCACAGCTTTATTTATTGTGATAGACTTGTGATGACAGGTCATATGTAACGTCACTGCGCTGGCATTACTGTGTGACTGACTAACCTCGTGCTTATGTACCTCCAACAACCAGATGTCTGTCCACGCTATGATTGTGGTCAGTTCAACTTGTGCCACATTTGAAGAAATCCTCTTAAAGCCTTCACAAACATGGAATGAACAGACAACCTTAAAATGTGATGCCAGATACAGACCTATAAAACATATTCAAATATTCTGTAATTCTTAATTTGAAAAACCTGGCTAACCTGAGCACAGGGTTTATAAATCATGCCCAGTTTAATCATCCATTCATTTAGTTTAATGTACTGAAATGTGGAAAGCTCCATATACACGTCATCACATAAACACTTAAAACAAACGGAAAAAAGTTGTAGCTAAATACTCCACTGGGTAGAGGACTTGCCGACAAAATCGTCATCATACCACTTGAGACAATTAATATATTGGGGCAATATTTTTAATACCAGCTGTATAAAGGCACATTTTTATTGTTATGTGTTTTAAGAAATTACACAACTTTGTTTTGCTCTATCTCAGCTGCCACTTAATGTAAGTGGAAAAGCTCAAAATGCTTTTAGTCCACATATGAATACATACAAAACAATATACAACATGATACATGCAATATGAATGTGATGTGGAAGATAAGCATATGACATATGTTGTGATTTCTCATGCTGTCTGTGTGTGATATGATGCGATATGATACACCACTTATTATTAATAGTGTCTATGTGCAGCCTGGACTTCAGAAGAACAGATTTATATGGCCATTTGCCATCCATCTGATTTTTTATTTCTCATGTCTGGAACTGAAGGAGACAATTGTCCCATTGTGCAGTAATATTATACTTTGTGTTAGCAGATACAGGAGACAATGCACGAGATTCTTAGGCTTATCTTTAGGAAATGAGTAATCATATTGGTTTAGTGCTCTATTGGCTGCTCAGTACAGTTTGGTTTTAGATGAATCCAAATCCAAGTATTCACCAAAATAAGAGCAAATGCTTCGCAGCAAAATGAGGTTAGTGAGATAAACTATTAGTGAGATGAACAGCTTGTCTCTGAGTTGTTAAGTTATTCTCCTTGGTACAGAGTCGAAATATGAGTCTGTAGGGTTTTACTAGAAACAGCCCTGATATTTTGGGTGATACATTAATTTTAACTGCTCTGTAATTGTAATAAATAGATTACAGGCTTCAAGCTGAGAAAGTTTTAGGCAATGCTGATGATTGGAGTTGAGCTCATGCAAAATGTCCCCATCTCACAATGAGTCAAGCAGGGAAAAAAATACCTGATTCCTAGATGCAAGAAGGCGAGAGGGGTTTGAGAAGATAAGTTTTATTAATAATTATAAAGAAAGAAAATAAGAACTACTGACACAAATTGACTCCACACGGAGGACTAATCTGGCACCATTTTGGAAGGAGACAATTAAATTAAAGACAAGACATTAACTTTGCCATAGGCCCACACCTGCATACATTACAGGACTAAACAAGGGTTGAGTGGACACGCTGAAGAACCAGAAGGGAAAGTAAACATGGACTAAACCAAAACTGAGTTGTAGACACTAGAAACCAGAAGACAACCATTACTAGGGACTGTGAAACAGAAACATGAAGCTCAATATTAACACAGGCAAAACTAAGACCTAAACATGAACAAGGGCTAAAGAAACTACGGAACTCAATCGCATCATGAACAAAGAAACAAAGAATTCTCAAAAACAGAATACGAGCACAGAAAACATGACTAAGACAACGCATACAAGCAAACCAAACCTCAAACCAAGATACAGATAACAGGAAACCACATGAACTAGAGTTAGTAGTCCAAAAACCTTGAGACGGGGAAACTCGAAGACAGGGTGTTGCACGGATAACAAAGGTGAAACAAAGACGATGATCTGACAGGGAACCAAGAGGAGAGCTGGGTTCAAAAGGCAGGGGAATAGGTAAAAACTATTGTGACTGCTGATGAATGGTAATGGTCCTGAAACGAACTGAGAACAGGAAGTGGCGAAAGGGGGTACAAAATAAAAGTCCAAGACAGGAAGTGCCAGATCATGACAAGGTTATGTGATGACACCTGAGTTATGTCCATGACATCTGGATGGAATTCACCAAAAAATATACAGAATGGAATTTTGTTTTTTCAACAGAATCCAGCTATTTAACATAACATTATATGTTAAATTACAACAAGAAGTGGCTTGTCCACAGTGAGGACTGCAAAACTGTAGGGAAAACATGTATGGATCCTTTTGGCACATTGTTGTTTTAGAGTTGCAACATTTTGCCACATGTTGTTCTAATAAAAACTTTGCCGCAGCACTTATCTTAATGTGGAGGGGTGTCCTGGAAGCCTCGAGTGAACCAGCCTCTATCATCACTTTAGCATTGCAGAGTTACAAAGGATTCAGTTTTTTAAGCAGGCCTCTCCCTACTGATCAATCAGAGAATAGCAATAGTTTCTGCTAAGTATATTTTGTATCATGATGCTTATTGTTGCATCTGCAGTCCCCCCTGTTTCATTCAAAGCTTGTCCTAAGCTCCAAAAAGACTAAACAGATGCATTTTTACATGAGCAAATGCTACTGATGTTCCCAATCACATCCTACTTTGAGAGAGAGGTTGATCCACGCTGGAAACCCAAAGAACCCAATGAACTCTAGATTGATTTGAGTGTGTAACTTTATGGCACCTGTAACTATGTCTTTGTTGCCTGCTGCATGAAGTCTGTGCCTGTCACTCTTTTCTGCCTTAGGCATATTGTTGGAGTTGTTATTTTATTACTATATGAAAGCTTTATTCTAACCTAGTTTTTTATGCTTTTACCAATAAAGCCTTTTATATGCTATAACTTAGTGCATATTATAATACAGACCTATAAATATTTGGGAATTTCTCGTTTAAAAATGGAAAGAAAAAGACGTCTATTATTTTCTGTTCAGCGCTAATAACCGTGACATCACATCAGAGGAGATACAAGTTTTAAGCTCTTGAAACCAATTGTGAACTGGAAAACACTAATATTAGTTACTGTGCAACATATGAGTGGTTGTTCGGGTGAATATATTGTCTTCCTATTATTTTATAAATATGTTAGTTAATTTGAAGTATCTCTTGCAAAATGCGGACCTGTGTCTACCACCACATAACTTTATAATGAAGAGTATCTTTCACGTTCACTTAATCCTCTGATAATAGTGCGGATCACTGATGGTCACAGTTCGGGACAAGTGTCACACACTCACCGCGATCTGCACGCAGTCGTTCCCCTGAAACTTCGGGATGTATTTGTCTCCCCGGGCCACCTCCGCGCTGTTCAGCGGCCTGAAACGACACACCACCTTGATAGTACACTCCGCAGGGTCCGCCATCTCCGCCGCGGTGGATGGATGGAGGAGCGGGCACACAGCGGGTTCACAGCAGCAGGGAGCCACAGGCAGGCCGCGCCCTAATCACAGCGGCTCCACGGTCCGTGTTTCCACAGGCTTCAGGAGAATCTACACCGACTAAATTAGTGATCATTTACACTAAAAGTACCTTTGATTCACCTGATGCTGTGGTCAAAATGAAAGCTTTAAATAATACGTTTGAATTTATCCTTTAATAACGTTGATTTTACGAAATGAAAGATGAAGTAGAATAAATCTACAAGAAGAAAAGAATAGTTGCAAGATTAATACAACCCAGCAACACAGATGTAAAAAAAATCAAAGCAGGGCGGGACTTAGGAAAATAAAAAGCCCAAACAGAAAAGTCACATGGGATCTGAGAAAATGTGATAGTTTATTGTTTCAATGTGTGTTTTGCTTGTGTGGTCAGAAGTTAAGATGAGCTACAGTTTACAAGCTTGTGTAGTTGAAATAGTGACACCAGACATCCCATGTTTTTATGTCCACAAAAACATGCACACACTTTAAGTGTTCTGTCACATTTTTGGTTAGAAAATAGGATTTTAAACTGACCAAGATTGTGTTTGTATGTGGTGGCTCCACACTGAAACAGCAACAAAAAAAGACAGCTTGCTGTGGGCTTTATATGTGGTGTTATTGTATTAGAATATAAAAAAACAGTGTTGGATTAAACATCATAATGGCTGTTCTCTCCTTGCTAAGAAAACCAAGAATAGGCAGGAAACAAAAAATTCTTATGGTGTCTTAGTGCTACTGGCTGGCAACATGCATTTCAAAGAAACACAAATTTTGTTGGGACGTATAAATAGTTACACGTATTTAATCACACAGTGACTGTCGGCTAAGACAGTCAGGTGATGTTAAAAGGAAGGTTATATAAAAAGTATTAAAGGTCTGGTGAAGTTGTATTATTATTGGGGTCAAGACATCTAGAACACGTAAAGTTACTTTTTTATTAATTTATTCAGGGAAGCAAACTGTTCACCAAAATAATTATTATTCTTTATCTTTTGTTATACAATCTTTGTTCATTTTTCTTACTTATAATGATAAAACAACATTTGTTTTAGCTACATTAGCATTGTTCTTAGCTCCAGGGAGAATTTTACATCGACTGACATTTAAATCTATCCATTACCTGTAATGGATGGGTAACCCTAGGGTGAGAGGCGGAATACACCCTGGACAGATGGCCAGTCTATCTCAGGTCCAACACAGAGAGATACACAGACAGACAAGCATTAACACTTACAATTTAGGGTCCCAAATGAACCTAACAGCATGTCTTTGGACTGTGTGAAGCTGTAGCCACTCCACCATCATGTTGCCCTTAAGTGTAAACCTGCCATAATAAATAAATAAATAAATAAAACTGCAATTATGGACCGGTAACCTTTCAAAACTAACGGGTGCAAACTTTTGCTTCCAGCTGTATGTATTTAGTTTTTAGACTTTGATACCACTGGGCATTAAAGACTTAATGAAACCATCTGAGGTCACAAGGCAAAATCATTTGGTTTAACTGGTGTAATGTACTTAATCATTTACTGTACTGCAGGCTATTTGGTTACTTTACACCACTGGTGATATGGTTGAAGGCTCTACAACAAAAACAGGCTCATGAGATGAGATAGTTTTTTTGTTTTTTTTTTAAGAATTGACTCATTTTTTTTTAGTCTCTGAAGATGGTGCTACTTCCAATTCATGCTAGTTGTTCAGTGGATGGGCCTCAGGGGATGGTGCATAAAAAGCTACTGTAAAAAGAACAATATCAGGGAATATTATGGAATATGTGTCAAAGTAAAATATGAAGGGAATTTTGGACTATGTTGAGCTTTTAAGAGGCCATCTTGATTTCAGCCCAGTTTAAATCTTCTCTAATACTATGCTACATGTAGCTAAACCTCTTGAAATGGTTTTACGCTCTTAATTTAATTAATCAATGATCACAGGTAAGATTTATTAATTGTAGGATGTATAGGTAAAAGCCTTTGGGCAACAATGTGCAGTGAACAGATTAATATGCAGCATTCAAAGGAGCCAGCAGAGGTCAGTATAAACTTTCAATATGTTTTGTGCAGCAAAGGAGGAGTTAACCACTGTGTATTCTTCCATTAAGACACTACAGTAAAGCAGTCAAAGTAAACAACAACAGCTTTATTTTATGTTTCTTATTATGTTTTGCCCTCTTATACACTTATGGATATAGGTGGTGTAAACAATCCGTTTCAAACTACCTGTTTAAAACCTGGATAAGAGAGAAAAAAATAAATTAGAGTCAATATGGATATACATATTTTTTATTCCATAGAAACTGCAGCATTAGACAAGTGCTGAAGTCGTAAACCATGTTGTTGCAGACAAAAAAAGTCACGCTTTCTTATTCACTTCTTCTCTCTCGCACACATATACACACACACACCCATTCAGTCAATGCTGAGGACTGGTGCAGGTATATGAGACAGTAGATCACAGACAGCAGTCACATAGGCAACCAAAAAGAAAAAAAAAGTGTTGGGAGGGGGTCATTTTAACAGACATGCACCATCACATTTTACAGCACTCAGAAAACCCAGGGGGACAGTGACACACACACACTGACCTCTTAAAAATAGCATACCATCCTGAACAGTTAGAAAATATAAATTATTCCTACAGTAAGTACATTCTCTAGATTAAGACCCATAAATATGTGTTTGAGAGCTCAAATTAATGTATCTCCAGAGGTCCATGCATCCACAATATACATACATAACAATAAATATTGGATATAGTAACAATACAGCATTAGGGTGGGTATATTTCTTTTAACTAGGGACACAGCACAGGATTGCAAGGGTCAGCATTCATAAACCAGCTCAGTGAAGGAACAAGTGTCCGTCTGCTAAACGGTTCATCGGTTACTTCTCCCCTGATGCTAACAGCATGCATAAGCAAAGAAAAATACATGCTTTGTTGGGTGAGGTGAGGGGGTGAGAATCCGCAGAAGCACCAGTGAGCTTGTCCTCCATGCTTCCCCCTGACTCACAGTAGAGAGAAAGACAGAGGAAGGGGGGTGGGGGGTTGTTACAGAAAGAGAACCTAAAACTGAGTCACCATGTGATAAATGTGAGACAGCCGATCAATGAAAAGCAAATCAGAAGCGGTTACTTTCCTCAACTGACTGTAAAATTCCCTTTGGGAGTTCCTGCTTTGAGCAGTCAGTCACAACGAAAACAAGGAAGGGGAACAGTAAAAAAAAAAAAAAATACATGAGAGATCGTAGTTTTGGCAATGGGGCTTCTGGTTGCTAAGTAACAGTCTCCAAGGGCAGGAGAAGCACCTCATTGAGGTTGTACATCCCCCAAATGAACAATTTTCACCCCATCCCACCTCCACCAGTGTCTGCTTTGTGAATGCTGGCAAAGCAATAGTAAGTAATTCTCCATCATGTCCGTAAAGAAATGAGAGTGCGACTTTGGAGGTGGAGCACTCCTGGGTCATTTTTGTGATGTTGTTCTAAAGCATACAGCCAGTTTGCCCTGAACAAACTACAATTGAAAAAAACAAAATCAAACAGTTCTAGACAACATAAACCTAGACACTGAGAACAGTTTGTAGGAAACACGAGACCTCCTTTTCAGTCCTGTACTTTCAGCATCAATAGGATAGGTATGTTACAACGTTTTGCTAAGTAATAAAAAAAGACAAAATCAGTGATTCAGCATTTAAAAGAACAAGAAATCAGTCAAAAGATATAAAAACAAAAAAAAATGTATGCTGCTGCTTAAAATGTAAGAGACTGTCATATCGTACTGTATGAGCTCAGATACTGAATATTGCCTCATCTGTTTCAGAGTGCTGTCCACTGCAAGTCCATGCGTTAAAGGCTTATTCAGTGTTTCATTGGCCGCACCATCAAAATGACATGAAAATAAGAGTGAACTAAAAGCCTGCACTTCTCTGTTTCAGTATTTTGCAGCTGCACATGCTGAAAAGAATACATTTACCACAGAGCATGGACAGCAGTTTGAAAAATTTCTAACGAAGAGGATGAGTTTGGATAAACCTCACATCCATGTTTCAAGCACCTGAAAGAACTTACGAGTCACTGTGGGTTCTTCTTCCCCTTGGGAACCTAAATAAACTATAATTTGATCTCACAGATGCCAAAATCTGTGTACTTCTGGGCAATGAAAAGATTTGAGCCTACATGCTGCTACAATGATGATGTTGGGTTCAGAGAGAAAAGTGAAGAAATTGGAGCAAATGAAATGACAATGAAAAAAGGAGACATAATGTTATTAAAGCTAAAGTTTCCCTAAGCTGGCGTTTTACTATTGTTCTGTTTCTTTGGAGGGAAATAAAAATGAGCAGTGTAGTAAACAATAATGGTGTTAGGGAGCTGGACCTAGATGTTCCGGTTCTGTGTAGGTTTCCACTGCCCTTAGTCTCCTTTAAAGACAAGTTATTGGAGCTAAATTTGAACACCTCACAGGAAGTGGTGCTAAATCAAGTTCTTAGAACTTGCAGGGGGAGAGAGTAGGTGTTTGCAAGCATTAGTACAACTCACATGGATGAGTGCAAACACAAGAGAAAAGGGAAAACGCCGAACTGACCTTTATCATAAAAGTTCAGGTTATGGGATGTTCCGGTTTATAGTTGATTTAAGTAGAAATCACTTAAATTGTGTTTTTACTTTGATGGCATTAGCAGCTCTTAGCATTTTACAAATAATACAAACAATGTGCAGCACCACTGCAAATATACAAAGCGTTTTTATGGCTGAATCACTATTTAGATAAAACTAGGTCACAATTTCTAAAGCAGGTCCACAAATATTTACTAATTTTCAAATGGTCATGATAAAAAAAAAGATGTACTTTGGTACTAACTAAATGGAAAGTGGTCAGTATGTACACGATTTCCAAATTCTTAACCAGAGTAATCTTAAAACTGGACATACAAAAAATGTTCAAATACACCATTTTCAGGACATATATAAGGAATGTATTTTCCTAATAAGCAATTAGCTGAAACTCAAAGGGTTTAATTGTTAAAAGTAAATCCTTTTAGAAATGACAACACAGCAGAAAATGTCTCTAAGAAGCTTGTGTGTGTTTTAACTGTTATTAGCATCAAATTACATAACTGAATCTGAAGAATTTATTAAGGGATGATTATCTGCAAATAAAACACTACAGATAACTAAAGGCATGATGTGGCTCCTTGTGGCGAAGCTATGGAAAACAAACAATCAACCTTAAATCTGTGTCGTGTAACCCTTTAACTAAGAATGGTATTACGGTCTTTGGATTAAACCACTGTAAGGATTTGGTGACACTGACAGACACCAACTTTCTCTCAGTCAGGTAAATTTACCTGCTATTATCACTGGTAAGCATTCAGCTACAGTTCAGCAATACATTTACAAAGGATTTAGGTTACTTAGTTTAAACATTTTAGAAACCCCCCACTTGTGTGTTTAATTGTGTTTAAAGTTCAGAGATGAACTCAATGACAAACAGTAATAAAGCGTTAAAGTGTTTTTAAAGGGTTTTATGGGGCCGGTAAAGCCGCATGATGATTAAATGTACAAACCGGGATTTGGGCCCGAACTCTTTTCTTCTTCCATCCACAGTACAGACAAATACTGTGTCAGAACAGGAAAAAAGTAATGACAAAATAATGAACAAAATCCTAGTGAACATATTTCTGTTTAAATCAGGTATTTATATTTTGAATTCTCTTATCAGACAAAGGGGGGAAAGTCTATATGCAGATTTGATAAGGCGCTTGGTACACAAAGGGCAAAAATATAACTTGAGTTATCTAAACAGAGATAGCTTATCAGTGTTGGACTCAGGTTTTCAGGCTGACTGGTTCACCCTGGCATGTTCCTTCTCCTAAAATGTATAACTCCAGTAAGAGTTAAAGTTCTGTGTAGCTGATGGCACTATGGCATGTGCTGTAACATGCTCTGGCTTCAGTGATGAAACACTAAACAGTCTCAGTAGTGCTGATCATTATTCATATTCACAGGATCACCTGTAGTTATTTATGATGTTTACAGCTTTCTTTCACAGCAGTGTATTGAAGAAACTTCTAAGAAGCAATCTGCCTGTTACACTGCAGGTCAGTTCACAAGACCTCAACAGTTGAGCAGAATAAATACGTTAACACTCACTGAAACATGATCCGCATCCTTGGTTTTTACAAATGAAATACGTACAGTACTTGTTTATTTCTTTAGACAAACGCATATTTTAGTTTTATAATATTTTTCTTATGTACATTTTCAGTAGTCGTTACATAGATAGTATTTCAGCACAGTTTAACAACTTGAAACCACACAGGAGGAACCATGATGCATCAAAAAAAAAAAAAAAAAAATCCATCTTTTGACTGGTAGGTCTTTCACCTGCACTGACTGATACCAGACTTTATGTCAAAGTGTATTTGCAAATACTTTTGGATGGTTTTGTTTTAGCAGTCTTACATGATAAACAGCAAGTAAAACTCAATAAGGAGTTTGAATTTCTGCACTGAAACATTATCTCACTTGAAATTATCATGATGAGGGAATTTTATCATTCACTCCTGATAGCTCACTTCTTTGTTCTGCATTTTGGTCTTCTTTACTTTAGCTTCTTCATTGATTCTCCTTTCTGAAAAAACAAAAACCAACAACGGATTAAACCTTTACAATAGGATACAATACTAATTCAATGTCAGTTCAGATAAAAAAAAATGCTGAAAACTGCTGGCTGCTGTGTGTGAGATTGAGGCTGCCAGAGTTACAGGATGTAATATGAAAACAAGATAAAATGGGTTAAAAGGAAACTACTTAAAGCTGAGGGTGATATCAGTGTTTTTGTCACAAGTGACAGCTTGTGCATTACATAGTCACTGTAAAACGGATCGGTACAGCTTAAAAAATGTAAATCTTCTAAAAGAGTCTGGGAACAGCCAGGAAGTCCAATAGTTTGAGGATTAATGCTTTGCTGGTCTTGGTCTTTTCACCAGATGGATAACAATCCAAGAATCACATTTATGACAAAAGCTGAAGGAAATGTTCACTGTCCTACTTTCAACCAGTGTGAAGCCCTTTTCAGACATGTACTCCTGTCCACTAACCTGATGGCATCTGGGATGTGTCAGCTTCATGTCTGCCTGAACACCCTGGACATTTTTCACTCAAAGTTGCAATGACATTCTTACTAGGTTGGATGTAGCAACATTTATGTGTCTAAGCTGTGTGCACTAGCATTAACCGATGGGCACACAAGAAGAATACAAGGTCCTAACAACAACTCTGACCTCACACCTTATACATCCCTGTCCATGCTCACACATATGGCAATTATTGCTCAAACACGGTGGCTCTCCCCATCGCAGTCATGAGTATGTCTGAAAGAAGCCATGAGCAACATTTATACAAAAAATGGCACAAAGCTTTAACAGCCTGATGGAGCTGTGTGAATCTCAGGTGTGTGCACACATACTGACAAGCCTGCCTGTCACTGTGCATATCAATGAGGCTTTGTAAAGAGTGTTGCACACTTACTGACATTAGGTTGTAGCAGGGGTTACCTGTTTCATTGCAACATGTGGATACGATTCCCCACACAGCAGTCTTTAGTTGCAAAGTAGTGCAAGACTGTATTAGTTTCTATGCCCAGCACAAATGTGTAGCAATGCATCACATAGAATTCAGTGCAGCATGAAATGAACACAAAGAATGGCTCATTTAGGCCTCTGATGCACAGGCTACTGTAACTGCATAAAGGCATCGTACAAGCTCGTGTACAACTTTAATATATTGCATAAATAAAGCAGAAATTTAAACTCCTTCAAAAACCCACCAGCCAAATGACTGATTTCCTTTTCTCTTGTTTCACACATACAAAGGAAGCATACAGAGCAGACAGAGACTGTAGCTATCAAGCAAACTGATTTTTTCTTTCTTTTTTTTTTTTTTTTTTTACGTAAACATTCGCTTGGTAAAACTAGCAAGTACTTCAGATTATAGCAACAATAGAGCGGCACAGTTTTAAAATCGAAAGGACTGTCGTTCTTCCTTGGCTGTCCTCATTTGGACCCACAGTGTAAGGTGTTGACTTTCAGGCCCAGTAAAAAAAGAGAGAGAGAGAGAGAGGGGGGGGGGGGGGGGATAAGAGGCGCAATACCCTTGCGGTCAAGCAGAACACAGTAATTTAAGGCCCTCACTTGCCTTGAATTTTGTCCTTATGTTGCATGAATCACATTGATTTACAAATGCATCTGCCGGGAGAGTCCTGTGTCAAAATAATAATAATAATATTAATAATAAAAAAAGGAAAGACTTCCTCATAAATAAAGGTTTGATTATTAAGCACACTGCTTTTCCTGCACTGTGGAGGCAGGGTTTCAGGAAACCATAACTCATAGTGGTGTCACCTCTCTGTAACAGATCTGAAAGTGTTAAAACAAACCAGTTATGATCTGAATCTGGTAGCAGTGTGAAACAAATCCCAACAAGCCAAGTTTCTGTTGCCACCTCCTGATTTTAAGGTAGCACAGATGTTCATGTTAGTATGAGCTGGATGCTAACAGTAGAGTGACATCCTACTTCGTCGCATGGCCTCACTGATCAGGTAAGCTGGGCTGACCTCTGGTTCCTCGGTCATTACCACAATGTTCTGCCATTCCCCGCACTGGTTAGATTTCTTGATGGTATCCACTACACAAAGAGCATAAAGGCAATCCTCAAAGGTGGCGGCCATTGTCAGAGGCCTCCCATCCCATGTCCGCCGGTCATCTTGGTCCTGAAAGGCCTGTCGTACAGCCTGGATCATCCGGATCATCCCAGTTAGGTACGGGGAAGGAATGTCACTGAAGGCCTTCTCTGGTAGGGAAGCCTTCTCAAGGGGTGTGGTGTCTTTCAGCAGCAGTTCTGGACCACCACCACTTCCTCCACCCCCATTGTTCTTCTGTCCATACAGGTCTGTCCCCGTGACAGTTAATCGCCCAACAGTCCCCACAACAATCACCTCCTGACGAAACTCTCCAGGAATGTTGAAGTTAAGCGTGACGGTGCAGCAGGCACCTCCTTCCAGTACCATCTGGAACGTGCAGAAATCATCGCTGGTGATCTGGCGAATGCCCCGGATGTGGTCTGTCTGTTTGACAAATGTCTTGAGGAAGCCGTGGACTTTGGCTGCACGCTGTCCCGTAAGAAATGTTAGAAGATCGATTATGTAAGTACCAACAGAGTGTAGACCACCACCTCCCATCAGGTCATCACAGCTCCAGTTGTATTTCTTCCCCAGCAGACTACCACTGTGGACCTTTAGGGCAACAAGGAGAAAATGTACGTTTCGTTAAAGAATATGGTGTTTTTTTGCACTTGAATGTGATTCGGACATTAGAACTTGGATCTTGTGTCAGGAAAAACCCATTCTTCTATGGTACCTTTAAGCAACAGTCTTACTCTAACCAAACCTAAATAATAAAAATCTCCATACAAACACAAAACAAGAATTCAGAGTTTCCATCTCACCTGGGCCTCACAGACCAGAAGCTCCCCAATGTACCCTTCTTCTAAGAGTTCCTTCATTCGAACGAAGGCTGGCAAGAAACGTAGGACATTTCCCATAATACTCAGCAACTTGGGGTAGTATTGGGCTGCTGACATCATTCGAAAGGCATCTAGAGGCGTAGCGGTTCTGTCGCAGATGACGTTCTTCCCAATACCTTACAAAAAACAGAAGAAAGCATTGGGAATTAAATAGAGAAAGAAATGGTTTGTGGTTTGTCTAAGCAACACTTTCATACATAATATCCTCTTGAGCTTGAAAACATCCCCTGAAGAAACAATGTAGAGCTATAAACTCTCAAATCAGCTTAATCAAGGTTAATTCAACTTTTAAATGACTCTTCTCTTAATTATAGCAACTTGACAAAGGGCTCTTGCAAAAATAGACATCATATAATACTGCATACATTGCCGTCCACAGACTAAGGCTAATTGGGAAGATCTGAAGCTAAAAACCTTTTTGAAAAAAAAGTAATTAGACATTAGACTCCTTACTGAGGTGGCTGCCAAGCTGCTACAGCTATAGAGTATATGAGTCCAAATTTCTATTTCCACAAATAAAATAAAAAACTTAAAGCCATTAAACAACAACCAGGATACTAAATGCTGATAAAATCTGTTTCCCAGTATTTCATTTAGAATTTACTCTATTGTTGGCATCATACAAGATGTTGCAGCCATGTATGTGATATGCACAAGGCCGTAAGGTTGACAGAGGTGTATACTGACTTTATTGCTATAACAGGAGGCCTGATGAAAGGTGGCACAAACACTAATACAGAAGGCACAGTGGAGACAGAGAGAGGAGAGAGGAAAAAAACCTGTAGATGCTGAATGAAACCTAATTCAATTATCTATCAGCAAATCAACAGGTTCACTGGTGCCAGCAACATCCAAGCACATTGCATTGAGTTTTTACAAAGGCCAGGCAGTTTATGGCATGCAAAAATATTAACCATTTACCATGGATGTTATAGGAACATTGTGTGTGTGGCACTGGATTGCAACTAGCATCATTTTCATTAGGGTGATGTTTTCAGTGAACTGATCATCCATTCAGGCTCTGTAGTCAGAATATACAGAAAGGATGCTCATCACAGTTTCCTGCCTGTAGTGTAACATCTTTTCCTCGCTTTATATTTTTACAGCATGAAACACAAAGGCATATTTTAAAAGCCATTTCTTTTGTTTCATATACTTACTGATTATTCATTTCAACACTCCTCAAAGGAAAGGAGTAGAACATGCATATGAAAATATGTGTTTGCAGTACTACAGGCCTGCAAAAGGTGTTGTTACTGGAACCACTAGAGTATATGTACTATGGTGCTCTGTTCCAGAGAACATTGGCAATATTGTTTAAATTAAAAGTTAATTTCCGCAGAATGTAAGTCAAGACATACAACAACGCATCAAATTTCAGATGTTCCCATCATACATACAGTGAAGGAGCAGCTGGAGCAGGTGAATGTAAATATTCATGCTCTTGATGAATAACATCTAAACAATTTATTCTGACCAATGTGACACCTACAGATTTACATGGCCACTGCTGATCAACAAGGTGAAATGAAAAGCAGAGTGTACACACAGTAAGGAGGCATCACCCCACACAAAGGGTCCCTGGAGTGTGAAAGACAGCAGGCTCCTTCTTTTCCAGTCCTGGCTGAGGGTGCTTTGGGTGAAGGGGCTGTTTTGGAAGTGAAACTTCCCATGCTAATCTGCCATTAGCTCCAATTCACCAGGCCAGAAAATTAATCCTTCTGACCCAGTTCTGTGGAGCTCAGTTGGAGCCCCCACGCACCACCCAACCCCTGCAGACACACAACAAGCCAAGCAACAACAGTGCACCCCTGTCCCTTTCTTCTTTGGCAGCAGAACACATAAACACATACTGGAAAGATGCACAGCCCTGGGTAAGGCCCTTGTGGGTAAATGCTAAATGCTAGGAGCAGATTTTTGGCGCTCATATTGAGCTCAGTGTCTTCATGGAACAATAGCTTGGCTTAGCAGCTAAAATGCCCACAGGCAGATTTCACTTATGTTTTAGGAAAAATACAATTAAGTTTTTTCAACTAGATTAAAACGACATAAGCTATACAACACTGAAGACAGGACTCAGGGGCCAAGCTCTGAGTGCAACCTTTACTCAAATCAGCAATGACCTCTCGTTCCTCACATCCAAAGCTCTGAAAGGCTAAGGCTGGCTTAGACTGGGCAGTCTGTTGAGTCATCACAGCTACTCGACTACAGCCTTCCTAAGATGTGTGTGTCCCGAAGATTACGGCTGCACCTGAGCATGAGGTAAAATCAGCTACTGCAGTAAACCAATGGTGGAAATATGAAATGACATTGCACAAAAGTGACACTGGTCAGAGGTAGAGAGCACAGATATAAGAAAATAATATCATATATAACAACCTTCTTAAGCCAACATAGCAACGCTACTTCTACTATAAGATAATTGACAGACAGAAAGAGAGGTTCCTAATGCTTAAAATAGTACGTCACATCATCAGCATCACCACATGTGAGATGTGAAGGGCGTAAAGACAAGTCTGATTCCAAGATACTTCTGTACTCAGTTGGTGTTACAATTCTTGTTTAAGGTTAAGAGAATCAACAGGTGGATCGTTGCAAAATCAGCCACAAAGTAGATCATGTGCCAGATTGTTGTGATACATCTCAACACTCACCCAATGTCATAAGATCATGGGGACATGGACAGACACTGTGGATATAGGTGGGTATATCCACGTATATCGCAGAGGGGGTGTGTTAATATATGCTTTATCTTAATATTGCCTGATAATGCACAGATCTCTCAACATGTCAAAATGATCAGGTGCGGAGTTTATATTATGCAACAATTTCTTGCCTCACCCAGCCACCAAGGGCCACCTTGGTGAAGGTCCTGAGTCCAGATAAAAATGTGAGGGTTGCAGCCGGAAGAGCATCCAGTGTAAAACTTCATTGCCACATCAACATGTGGAACTAATTCTGCTGTGGTGACCCCTGAAGGGAAAAGCCGAAAGACAAAGCAATTTATTTCATGTCTACTAAATTAGCACGATAGGTTATGAGTGGACCATGAGAAGCTGCTTTAGGTTTGCTTTAGTGGCTGGACAACTGTGGATGAGGTTGGCTTTGTCCACTGTGCTGGCATCTCTGGCAAATCTAGCTTTCAGCCTGGTGGATACTGGCCTGTCAAAGTTTAAAAATATAGGAATTGTCACTAATTGCATCTATACAATAGGATAAAGGCATAAATAGCTTTTTACTAATTGATAATAAAATGACAGAGAAGCTCATTTTATTCAAATCAGTGTTAATACACAGTAGAGCTGTACTGTATGAGGCTGATTCTAGTGGGTGGGGTTAGTAAAAAATGTAGCTACAACTCTGTGATCGCACAGGGTGAACTGAAGCTCAGCTCAAAGGTAAAGTTCACAACCCAGTGGGAGGGCAGCAATGGAGCAGGAAAAAGCCCAGCACTGCCACTCAGTCCCTCAACATTAATAATGTAGAGGATCTAAGCATGAGACTTTAAGGACAAAGGAGAAGAGAGAAAGATCCTGTAGAAACTAGAGTATGGTACAGGGGGGGAAATGATGGTAATATCAGCATGAATGAAAAACAACTGGTTAAGCATAGTTTGGTATGAAAGGAGGAATCACAAATAAGTATTAAATTCCTCAAGAGTTATAATAACTAAAATGAAGGCAACGATCTAGTGCAGCACAAGGGACTTCACAGACATTTTGTCAAGCAGGTGGCACCCAAACATAGTTCATGTAGATCACCCTATGCTTTCTAAGCGATTCCCTTGGTAGCAGTGAACTGTGGCAGTCTGGTCGCCTTCTGGTGTCTCTGATGAGCCAAGAACCGACATCCTTTCAGAGAAAATCAGCTAACCGCACAGACTGAAATCACATCCTGTCATGCCACAGACCTGAGGACTACAACTACCCAAACAAATGCAGGTGCATAACATAGAAAGCAGTGGCTTTTTTCTTAGACAGACCCACAATTGAAGGAAAAAAAGAGAATGACAGCCAGAGACTTTGTGCAGTTTTACGTATCACTCACTGATAATTAGACAATAGCTTTATACAAATGAGAAGAAGTAAATGAATTAAGTTGAAGGCTCTGTTTAAACCAAATGTTAAAAATAACCTATTTTCCCAAATAACTGTAGGTGTGACTTTGTCAGTTTTTTTTTTAATTTATCACAAAACTTATTTGGAATTTGTTGCAAAAAACAGAAGCGTGAATGTGAATGTCTTGTAAAATATGTGTAACTTGTTCTGGCAGCAAATATCAGCTGAAAATAGAGTAGATATTACTCTATGGTGACATCTGGCAGCTTTATTGAATTTAATTTCACTTGGCAATTCGACTCACAAAAAGGAGCAGGTTGTGGTGGATGGACGGGTGAAAGAAAAGCCCAAGGCCTTTTCCCACAGGAGACAGGAGGTTGAGTCCATTGTGACCCAACTGCTTCTGCTGTTACTGTAGCCAGTCTTGTGACGCACATCATGTGCCATTAAAGAAGCAGGATTTTAAGGCAAACCGTGATGGTTTTTCTAACCCTACACCTGACGTTGATGTCTTTGTACCTAACCCCAACCAAACCATAATGTTTGCGCTGCTGTAATTCAGGTTTTGACAGTTTACAGGAACAAATTGTGTTGACCCAGCCTCCATTTTGGTTCAATTGTTACAGACAGCAACCCCCATTTTGGTGCTACAAGATACACCTGGGGCCAACAAACACATTTAGAGCGGCTATTTGAACTGGGGATGTGCCAGATCTTTTCATTGGTTATATATCATGTCTATTTCCTACATGGCCAGAATTTGACATGTTGTAATACTGAAGAAATAGCTGCATATTAATATGTTACATGGTCATCTTAGATACGCATACCAAAAAAAACAAAAACAAAACACAAGCATGGTGGAGAATTTCATTTGGACATGATTCAGCAACAAACCAGATGTGAATCAAACATACAGGATTTGCATTTTTTGTTGGAATCCCATTCTGTGCCAGGCTAGAGAAGCACAAATGGGATTTGAGGAGGAGATCACGATGAGGTCAGGATGTTAGAGCAACAGCACTAACAAACTCCATGAATTCATAAGCGTTTTGTATGTGTATTTACTTGTGATTGTTGTCCAGCAGAGGGTGTTATTAAAACTCAGCATCAGCTTGACTTTATGCCTTTTACATGCTATGTTGGATGTTCTAAAAATTTTAATCTGGGTTAGTTTGAGTTTACCACCACCACCACCATCACCACTTCCACTACCACTACTACATTCTTAAAAATGCTTTAACTTTTAATTAATTTTCCTCAGCATGTAACCTTCAAAACTGCTATGGTCAAACTACATTTTTACATGCACATTTGCTATAAATCATACACAGAATTTTAGCCCTACATCCTTATAAATGTTTATAGATAATTATTTTAAAAACGTTACACTTCACTTAGAGTTAAATAAAGCATATTACTTCTGATAATTATTGCGTTGCAAACAAAACAAAACAAAACAAAACAAAACTCCTCATAGTTTATAGTTTTGCCCTCAGGCCTAACAAACACGTGTGCCTAATTTTAGTATGTGTACTATCTCGTTGCAACCTCAGCAAGATAAACAGGTTACGCTTCTTTGTAGAAAACCAACTGAATTACAAAGAAGAGAGACAGAGATAGAGACAGAGACAGAGGGGGGAGAGAGAGACATGCAGAGACAAAGAAACCCTGAGAGAAAGCAGCTGCATCATCTCCAGTTCAGCGCTCATCATCTGGGCCTCGCTGCGGCTCCAGTGAATCCTGCTCAACACCTTTACTCACACAGGGCACTGCCTTGGAAGGAGCATGATAAGGCTTCATGTTTGTTTGTGAATGGTGGTGGGAAGCCACTGTAGTATGAGACTATGTGTGTTCACGCCTCCAGTGATTGTGCACAGGAGCTGAAAGCTGAGGAAGGAAAAGCTGGAAGTGGTGATGGTGCAGGAAGGTCAGGGTATGTGTACACTAAGCGAAGGTGGGGCTGGCACATTTGTTCTTGACAGCAAAGCTAAGTTATATCGATTGTAATTAGTCATTGTTCATTGTTGTACATTACAGCAGGATGGAAACGTAGCGACTTGAATACATTCCACGTGGAGTCATTCAGAGGGAGACAGTGAGTGTGGCCTTTTGTGACTTTTCATTAGTCAAAACTAAAATTCTTGTGTTTCTATGTGAAAAGCTTGAATTTGCGGCACTGTGCCAACAGCTAAAAACCCCAGCAGAAGAAAAGCAGGTGCAGTGAGAAGGATGCTGAATGCTTCAATACTGCTGAACCTAAGGATGCCAAAAATAGAAAGGCCAGGAAAATGAGTTTGGAGTGATAGCCATCTGCCACACTGTTCTATGCACATGCTCCTGCAGGGTGAGGATCAGGTGGAGCAGATAAGACAGGCAGCAACTTTTTAAATCCTTATAAACCCAAATTATTATGTTTATCATGTCAAGAGAGATAAACTATCAAACCATCACTCACAGTGTAAATATGGAACAGCATGGAAGTTATATGCTGTGTTTATGCAGTCAGGGTATGTTAGAGGCTATGTATGTATTATTAAACCCCCCTCTAATATTTGTTCGATCGCAGCATCGAAGGGATCAGAATCTGTAATTAAATCAGGTGAATTGATCAAAACATAATATAGTTTATCCAGTGACTTACTAGTTTGTCTTTTCTTTAATGCATTTTTTTGCTAAATAAATCAGTGAGTCAAACTTCAACAGTCTAAAACTAAAACATGTTATAAGTTATTGGAGTATTAGGTTCCAGATGAAAAAAAAGGAACTTCTAAAGATGAACTTAGTTACTTAATTATGAGCCTTCCTGGACTCGATGACACGGGGTGACTTTGGAGGAAAACCTTTGAGTTTAGATTAGTTTTTCTTTTTTCTTTCCAGTCACTCATAATTTCTCACAGCGTTTATCTTGTTTAGGAAATAACAGTACTACCCCTGTTTTGCTTTGGACCCTGTGGCTATAAATCTGTTGTTTTGTCTTTCTGGCTGTCCATCTCCTTCAATAAAAATGATTTAATGCTAATTTAAAATGTTAGTGCTAAAATAAAAACCCTGTGGAACGTAGTACTTTACCTTTACTGTACTGTAATTGCCTTTCAGCTCTAGTTTATTCCTGTTAGTAAGAGAAAAACAGATCATGAAGTGGCTCAAATGTGTTCCTCCCTGCTTTAAAGGCATTCTGTGAGTCTCTCTATTCAATGTATGTGTATGCTGAGATGTGTGCATGATGGCACAAGTGTAAAAGGGCAGTGACCAAACAAAGGGAGGCAAGCAGGCCGGAAAGATCAGCTTTGACCATTTAGCCTGTGGAGGTGGCAATGCTCTGAAAATCAGCAAAGGTTAAAGGTTTAATCAAAGGGAAACTAGTGACTTATATTTGCAGAATGTTGCAGCTCAGGGCAGTCTGCCTGATTACAACACCAACCAGAAGTGAAGCTTAAATGTCCTCTTAAGAGTGTCAGAGGAGACGAAATGAACAAACCTAATTTAATTTTTACTTTCTGGTTCGCAAGCTTTTTTATATCGTATTAGTAAATTCATGGTAATGTTACCATAGATTTCACGTGTTATAATAAAGTGAATACACTGTGTATACACTGGCTTTGGTAAAGAGTAGAGACTCCGAGAGAGAGGCCAGGCTCATCTTTCTGCTGATTATTCCAAATTAAATTTAGCTTAAAGTAATTACAAAGCACAGAGGGGGTGGAAAGAGACACAGACAGGGACAAACATACATTCCTATCAGCACATTGCGTATAAAGCAAAGAAAACTAAAAGTTTACTGCTCATTAATTTGCTCTTATTGTGTGAATGACATATGTCCACAGTCGGAAATTAGCATGCAAATAGAAACCTTGATGGCTGTGATGAGTGAACACTGTGATGTTTGCTTTCTCCTGAGAGACGGCCACTGTTGTTATGCAGGAACTCACAGATTCTCCCAGTTTCACTTTAATGGGTTTTTGTTTGGCTTTCAATTTAGTTACAAGGTGGACGTTGGTGACCCTTGTTAGTCAACATCCCACCTCTTCAGGATGTTCCACAGGTCTCCTGCACATTGGTAGCAGCTCACCGATGCCCACACATTATATCCGGTATCCCAGAAATTGGATCTTTTCTCTCTTCTTGTCATAAGTGGAGCTATCATTGTTTTGTATGCGTGATTTACATTAGGAAAGCGTGAGCAGCCCATCAGCAACAGAACTGGTGACCTGTGTGTGAGGCATTCAGGAACACACAGCATGATCAGTGTTTCCAAAACACTCAGAGCTTTGGAGGCGAGTGTACATTTCTAATCACAAGACTGGCAAATACATTGTAACTTACATGCTCAGTGATTAGGATTTTAAGACAGTCAAAATAAGGTGTCGTCTGTCTCTAGCAGTGACTCAGCAGTAACTCAATGAAGAATAGGTTCAGTCAACAACTCTGAAACAGGTTTTACCTGCTAATCATTGCTCTTATTATTAAGGGGCAGTACTGCCCAGGGTAACACAAGATGGAATTTTATACTAAATACATTAAAATCTTAATTATAATTAACTACATAAATAATAATTAACTATTAAACCATATTTAAATGTTATAATTAAACATACCTTTGGATATTTTTCCTTTTTTTTTCTCTGAATATTTTGAGTAAAAACCATGTGAAACCCTCAACTACAAACAACTGCGTTACGTTTGTGTTGTAATGTAGTGCAAACAGCAAATCCAGCTCTCTGATTAAATCTACAGAAAATAAGCCTCTCTATCGCAGTGTGGGTCATAACAAGGACAGATATTTTCCTCAAATCTTCAAGTCCTTAAGAGCTACACCTTGAGACATTTAGGAAGGCAGTATCCAATACAGTGGGCAACCAAGGTACAAGCAACCAGATAAATGATATCTCTAACACACTGATAGATATAATGATAACAGCAAGTTGCATTCAGGATCTACATTCTCTGTATTGCAGCCTCAGGTCCATTAGTGCACAGCAGAGCTATGAATGATGAGGAGTAGTGGCCTCACTCAGCCAGCTTTTCCCCCTACAGCTAATGCCCTTGAGTTCCAAGGAGTTCAGCGTTCCCAAATGTGTTTAAGTGCTGCCATTAACCCCTACACCAGTGCGGCTCGGTTGCTACTATGCAGATGCATAATAACCAAAGAAGAGGCTTCTGGCAATGTGGTTCCTAATGCATGCACTAAAAGCAAATGTTAATGATGGGTGTACACTTAGCAGAATGCAAAAGCTGCAAAAAAAAAAAAACTGAACTTAAATATTGTTACTCTAACACTGTTATTTAAAAGTTGTCCGGCTCTGTGGAGTTATTCTGTAAACAGTCAAAAGTTACATTCACTCATCATCCACCAAAACCCATTCATTGTTTACAAACATACATAACAAACATTTGTGTATTTCAATCCTAATAAGTCATTTATGAAGCAACTTGAGCATGTTTGAGAGCCAACAGTCTTATTCTTTCCTGCCTTTGTTGATTCACTGCAGGTATAACAGTAATGTACAACATGATAATAACCGTTGTGTTTATCAGCTGAAGTAACCGTTTCATCTTTATTTGATACAGTTACAGGCTACGTGCTGTTAAAGGCTAAACGTCCAACCTGGGACTCAGCCTCAGTGAACAGCACTGCTAGCAGTTCAGGCTGTTTGCTTATAAAGGTTTTCAAATCACACAATTGAAATAGTTCTGTTAGTTTTGGAGCTTCCGTTTTGTGCGCTGATAATGAATATTACCTGCCTTTCAGGTATTGATACATAGCTTTAAATTAAATATTTTGTTTTGTAAAATCTATTATTCAATTAACTTGTTGTTTTTTGTTATTATATTAACGCTAAAGTTAATTGCTCAAAATTTGCATCCGATAAAAAGGGAGCCAGTATACACCCAATTACAAAAAACTACATTTTTTTTTTACTTCTTTGTGAACTAGTTTTCATTGGATGGACCAAAAACATGGTCCTCATCCAGCTATTCATAATCCCACTGATACAAATAAACACTGCTGATGGTTTTTCAAATGTATGGCTGATATTGTGCCAAAACGAGATACCACAGCAATAAGCTTGTCAATAAAATCTATTTCTTTCTAACATTGATCACTGACTGTTCTGCATCATTTCTAAGCATTTAACACACTTCATCACCCTAAATTGCACAATGGGGACTACAACAGCTTTCTTGTTGGAACAAAATTGATCTGCTGCTGCAAACTAAACACACCTCATGCAAAGGAAAATATGTGTGTGTCCGTGTCTGATCAGGCTTTCACCTGCACCCCCTGTGGTTCTCCAGGGTCTAATTAACTGCTGTGCTCAACTGCTACCCCTCCTATCTAATCACCCTGACACACACACACACACACACACACAAACACACCCATAAACACACACACGCACACACCATCAGCACACTTGTCCTCACAGCACTTATGGTACTGAAACACACACACACAAAGGAGACAAATAAACCATGGCTGCCAAACAGGGTAGAGACTCATATGCAACCCTGTCTGTGCCATTTGTATTTTCCCCATCAGCAGCTTCTGTTTGCCTTGCTCAGGTATAGTTCAAGCAGAACACAGTCCACTCACACACCTCTTGCTTTTCTTCTTGTAATTACAAAATTAAGGTTATTTAAAGAGCTGTTGAGCTTATTAACATACTAATAAGTGGTTATGGTTGGCCTGCATTGCTTTTCAAATCCATTACAAGCGGCTTGAAAGGAGAGACAAATTAATACGTGTTCAAACCAGCATACAACTGCTTATGAGGAAGGAAACCTGCAGTAAATGACACCACTGATCATCAACAACACACCTTACCCACAAAAACTATTTTGTGACTGCACCCAATGTTTTACTGACAAACTATGTAACCTGAAAAGTAGCAGATAGGGAGGTTGGTAAATAATAGATGAGAGAATTAGTCTTTATTTTAATATATAGTGTATGAAGAAAAGTGCACAAGTGTATGGCTGAACAGTAGGAGGCTTTGTTTAAAGCTCCAAAAAGGACCTGGGAGGTTTGGCCCAAACCAGGGCAAACAAAAATGATAAGCAATGCAAAAGAGGTGGACTGGTTAAAATGTCTCACCAATGGGAAAAGACAAAAGATTAGAGAAAATAATTTTATTATGATAACACACTGAGCAACTGTACCTTCAGAAATGCAAAGTATATTCCCTGGAATTCTGTGAGTAAATAATGGTCCTAAATAAACCATGATCTGAATGCAGAAGCAAGGAAGAAAAACAATTACATTTGACCTCAATAAGAGGTGAAGATTTGTATGACATTTGGGAAAAGTCAGGCCTTTGACAAACATGACCTGATTTTCTGGCGACGGCTGTCAGAGCCATGAAGGGCATCTTTGTGTCAGACAGGGCTGCTGAGGAATGAATGAAGGCTGTGACCAGAGAAAGCTCGGGATGTTTATGTACAACAGCAAACCAAAAGTCGCTGGTCACTGAAAACTGCATTTTTCTTTCCATACACACGCACACATGTGCACTAATACACTACTACTCTACTCGCTGCACATGACTCACAGCACGTGATTGTTATTCTGTTGACTCTTAAGCTTATTTCCATACCATGTGCTGGCAGAAAGCACAGGAAGGGAACATAAATAACAACTCCACCTTTTACATAAATTAGTGCACGTTTCTGGGGCAAATGTGTCGGCGTGTTGCAAGGAGATTTAGCACGTGGAGCAGATCTTTGGGGACTAACATTTACATGACACAGGGAAGAAAAAAACCCAACTGCACCATGAGCTGACACTGTAATAAAAGAAAGCAAGTGTTCACTAATAGCCATTAACATCCGGAGGCGCACGGGTGACTACTAATAGAAGGAGACATATTCACTGAATCACATTCTCCACAGACACTCCTCCAAACAGCTGTTTGTCAGCGAGATTCCACTATTATCTTCCGCTCTGGAAGACAGTGACGAATGGACACCCTCTATAATTCAGAGAAAAGAGAAGAGGACAGAAAACTATCTGATGCATGTATGTAGTTGTTACTACACTGAGAAATGTGTGGCAAATAATAATGTCTTAATATTTTATAAATTGTGGAATAGCCTACAGTTCTAGTTTTGCCAAGTGCATAATTTTAAATTTGCAGACATGTGTAGCTCAGTTGGTAAGGCAGTCGTGTATGGACCACAGCGTCCGTGGTTCGATTCCTGGTCCCTTTTGGCTATTTATCAAATTGTCCTTGGCCACTGAACACCAAGTTGCTCCCAGGGGGTCAGGTGAGGACCTTGCATGACAGCCCCTGCAATCGGTGTGTGTGTGTGTGTGTGTGTGTGTGTGTGTGTGTGAATGGGTGAATGAAAAGAAACACTGTAAAGCCCTTTGGATAAAAGGGCTATATAAGCAGCATTTATCTTTATCTTTTAATTTACCATAATTATTAAACAGCATTGCTTGGTCACTTAGACCCCATTTATAGTACAACAGTGTTTTAAAATGTGTCTTGGGTGATCGGATCACAAGTGGACAGTGCTAAACACAAGTTAACCCAGACAGATTGTGATCCGTTTACTTCAACTGCATCCCAGTTGTAGGAAAATACATCATCATCATCATTTTGGTTGGTGAGAGCACACCAGACCACACCCTCACTGAACCCCCTGTCCAACAGCAGGCTACGTGCCGACAGCTAGGTGTGAGTTATTTATATAAGACTATAATTAATTAACTGAGTTGACCTTTATGAACCATGGACACGATCCTGTCCTTTGATACAGGCTGACAAGTTGCCACACTGCATTTCATTTCATTCACCACAGTGTATACTGTAGATTGTTTGGTACAGTAAAGTCTGACCTACTTTATTATAAACTCATCCAAATCTGCTCAGAGATCCAGATGCACTGTGGTGTGGAGAATACATATCTTTCATTCGAGGGAATCCACTAGGGTTGTAGCTGGCAGTGTGGATTTGAATAGGAGAGTTGATTAAACCTTGTTACCTCGGTATGCAAAAGTTGCATATTTGTATTTCTCCATGTTGATCTTATCTCACCGCTTATCATCCTGCCATGACAGAGGATGGCAATGTGGCTGACCTCAGCTTCATTTCTAGGATTCTAATTATAACATTTGAACTGTTCCGTGGAATCATTTCAGATTTCTCTATGTCGACCTCATGTTGTGTATTCCCATGTTTCCTGCAGCAGTGACTGGGAGGGGCTGGGCAGATAGATGGTTATAGATTAGCTTGCTTGTTACTGACTTTCTGTTTGTTTTAAAAGAACAGTTGAGCAGTTTAGGATTTTATTCTTGTCTATGTGTCTTAAGTATAGAGCTGGACTCCGGCTGTGGTTAGTATATACTGTGGCTCTGAATAAATCCTGACGGCAGACTGTCTAAAGTTAAAACATACACATTAAAACCTCTGGAGCTGAACAACAGACATGTATTTTGTGTTTTATTTATTTATTGACATTTTTGCATACATCTCTATTGTTGTACCAAACCCATTTTTTAATAGTGAGCCTTCAGTAAGCATAGTAGAGCAAAAAGAGTTTGAAGAAATATTTCCCTCACGAGAGGGGTATGAAAATCAGAAGTAAAAAGTAACTGTTATATATTGGACTTATGTGGTCAGAATCTAGGGTGATGAGAAGATTGAATAACCATTAAAATTAATATTCTTTAAATCAGCTCTACATAAACAACACAAGTATAGTTCATTTGCACTAGGAAATGTAGCTATTTTGTTCTTTTCATGTTCCTGATCACATGTCAGTGGCAGACTGTGCCATCGCTGAGTCATGTTTGACAACAAGCTCTTTTGGGGGGAAACGGGGAGAAAAATAAGAAAGACTGGAAGCAATCTGAACATTTCAGTAACATGAATCTGAGATGGAGATAATAGTTTGGAAATGGAGGGATACAGTAGAGAAGGGATCTTTTAGAGATCCATCTTTCCATATTTCACTGGAGGTTGTGTTCCTTATCAATCTGCCCTTGGGCTCCGACACAAATGATGATGGTGAAACATTAAATTTCTGTCTGTTGTTAGCAGGAAGTGATCACGCAAAAACCTCAGTGTCACACATACATGTTTTCTACCCACCCAACGTACAACAGGAAGTCAGAGACACTCCACTGTAGCATACCAAAATATTACTTCCTGTTGCAGCCGACTGTTAACCTGCATAACACATTACATTCTGCTCCTGAGAGTTTTTTCCATGGTTGCCACATTTTATATATGAATGTAAAACTTTAAATTAATTAAAATAGGCCAAAAGATGCTGTAGTAACATTGTTAGTTGCAGGAGGAGAAGCATGATCACTACATCTGAGGCCCTGGCTGACTCTTCTCTCATGTTTGCAGCTTCCTCTTGTCTTCAGTCCCTGATGACCAATTAAGAAACACAGGCAATCCTATTCCTGAACACTGGCACATAAAGGACATCTGAGCCAGCCTATAATGGAACTGCTTCACCTGGATAATATAACAGGATAAGCTGGAGGCAGACAATGTAGAGCCAGATAAAATACAGCAGCACAATATAGAGAATCATCAGAAGTGTGGCGGAGGAGGAAAATAAAGAATATGGCCGACTCTATTTAACATGTTTGTGCAAGATGAAATACTAAATTTCACAACAGAGTTCAACTTGACGCATAGTCTTTGTTTTGGCTTGTTAGGGTTAGCAGTCAGCAACACACACTTAGGCAAAGAAAGCGGGTGTGTTCTAAGTCTTATCCGTGAGGTATTTTCTGGTGGAAAAGCATGAATTACATAATCTAATGCAGATGCATGTCATAACATGGAATACAAGTTACACCAATAAAGTATAACAACATCAACACATAGTATGGGAACAATGATGATGAATCTGGAAACATTTTTAGCTGCATCATATGTCATTATCTCTGCTCACCATTTCAACAGAGCTTGTCATTTCTTCCCTATTTGCTTATTCATATTAGAAATCACCCTTATTGTCATTCCAAATAATTAGTTAAAATGTATAACTTGTTCATATGGGTCAGCACTAATTGTTCTGCAATCTTAAACCTGCATGATGTTACAGTTATTGTTGTCAATACAAGGCGAGCTTTGATTATGATGTTCAGAAGTTGTGGACATTTGAAAACAACGCTTGCTTCATATCCTGGGACATTCTGGGGGTTTAAGACGCTCACCATTCCTAGTTCATATCCAGCCAGGGATCTTTGTTATATGTCATCTTTCCTTTCTCTCACTTCATTTTCTGTCCTCTCTATACCGTCAACTATCGAAATAACACACACACAAACACACACACACACACACACACACACGTAAAAATATGCGGGTAACCCTGCCTCCATAGCCTCATTCTTTACATTTAGTGGAAATAAGTCCACATCCAAAGTTCGCCTTTCCTCTGGCCCCTGGATTTAATAACACAATGAGATTCCTTTTCCAAAGCCTGCACTCCAAGTTCACTGCCATACCACAGTTTTGTATGGGTCCATACAGAAGAAAGACTGAGCTAAAGTGGGCAGGGATGAGGAGGATTTCTGCTTTGCCACGCTGCACTGACAAGTGAACATTCCTACAGAAAATGCTAAAGGACCGAAAGAGCCGCGCCACACAAGCCATTCATATGATAGACAAAGGCAATTTCACAGCACGACAAGCTTTCTCTTTGCTGCTCTTTGCTGTCTTTGCATCCTTTCCACTCCCTCGCACGCTCATTCACACACATGGTCTCAGGCCATCATTAGCATGTTAATAGACATCCAGAAGAACATGAACGTGAACCAGTGGGAAACTGCTGAGAAAAAAAAGGCCTGTGAGCAGCAATGTACAGTATCATTCGTTCATTTTTTCTGAACCAAACCCTCTCTGAAACACCGCTCAAGACAAAAACCACCATCCATTAGACACATAAATGCAACTCGTAGAAAGCAAAGAAAGCTAAAACTGGCTGGACTCACTCCTTTTTATTATGCAAGACAAACACCAGTGGAAGAAAGGCGTGTTAGCATGCTAGGCTAATTAGCTTACACAAGTTTTATTTGAAGAGGTCTCATGCATGAATTAGTGCTTATTTTTTATTCAGGCTTTACTAAAAGGCAGTTCCATGATTTTTATTTGAAAACAATGCTTATTTATCTTATAATGTTTTTTTTATACATCCGCTCACCTGGTCTAAAGGCTAAAATGATTAATTTCAGCTCCAGTGTCTTTAGGCCCCTCCTCCCCCATTAGCCCACTCTGTTCTGATTGGCCAGCTCCTTTCCTGTAGATGAACTCAGTGGGCATGGCAACCAAAAACTGAGGTCCATTTATGGACTTTCTTCACAGCAGTATGTTGTACTGTCCAGCATATAGAAAAAAATGGATCACACCTTAACGTGGAGTCTTTAAGGTAGTTACCCTCACCTGAAAGCAGAGGAATACAAGCTTAACAGCAGAAAGTTTTGACCAAGATATTACATGTTGTAAAGGTACAAGTACTGGTAATTATATTTTTAAAAAGCCTGTTTAATAAAGGTAATACAAATAACATCTTCATCCCCCTAAGCTGAGGAGAATTCAACTTTTATTTATTCAGTGAAATTCAGTATTTAATTTAAAAAAGAAAGGCTGTCATGCAAAAAAAAACACAACAACAAAACTGTTTATTCTTTTATAATCTCTGCCTGCTTATGATGGAATTCATGTTTATTTTGTTTCTACGCTAGCTCTTTAAAAGTTCAGGAGTCTGCCCAAGAATTCATGGGCAGTAGGAAGGGCATTCGCATAACACTCAATACGAGCAACATCAGCGGTGAGAACATGTATTTGTGATGATGTCTGCCTACCCATTGCAGTCAGGTTATAAATAACACTTTGCCTGTGGGTGTCCTCTCAGTGCAGGTGTCCGAGAGCTCAGAGTGTTGACGAACCATGGCCACGATGGACTAAATGTATAATCTAAAATAATAAAATAATAATAATAATAGTAATAATTCATGCAGACATCCTATGCTTTATATAGATGATGAAATCACTAATAACTGGTTTATACTCATATCTAAAGGGTTACAAAATTGTTCAAACTCCTTAACATACTCACTGCTGTTGAGTGTAATTTTAATAAATCATATAAATTCACACAGGGCAGGACAGGATTTTGATGAAATTAAATAACTGGGTTTTAAAACCTAACACAAAATGCCCATAAAGCCAACATGTCAAGAGAAACTCAAACTGAAAAAGATGATCACTGATCAGCCTCACATCTTAATACTTCTACTACTTTGATATTTGATCTTTGATATTTTAGGCTCTCTCTCACAATTTAGTTGTTTGGAATAACTAAGTGAATAAAAAAGTAAATGGGAAATATTTTATTATATATGAAGGTAAGCCAGTTCTGACATATCTCAGAGATACACTCCCTAATTGTGTTACCGAGTCAAGGTTTTACCGAAATGACATTTTGAAGCACCATGATCAAATAATATGATGAAACACACAATTAAAGCTGCATTAACTGAACCAAAACTAAAAGTTGTGGGACGGCCATACTACCAAAACAATAACCTGAAAGACACTGTAGCACTTAAACACACTGAGAAGTTGCAGCTTTAATGGGACATGTGTACAAACATTAAGCAATGCAACCTGGGTGATTACCCAAACTGTCAGTTTATCTTGCTTTAAAAAAAAAAAATATTGGAGTGTGATGAACTTTAGATGCTATTCATAGACAGCACAGTCTGGTCCAGTCTGCAGGGATGACTGACATTGGATAGCTTCTATCACTAATGTAATTTAGATCATAAGGTGGACACTTTTAAAGGGTTTGAGGAAGCCTTTCAAGTTTTGATTTCACTGAGTGTAGATAGCACGAACCCTGAGCTCAATACGAGCAACAGTATTGATGCAGGTGAAAACAAACTATAATACAGTCAATTTCCCATTGTGTAGTTCAGGGGGTCAGTCATAACTGCAGGATGCCATGCTGCTTAAACTATTCAACTGCCTTGTGGTTTGAGTTATATTTTTACCATTTGTAACAACAGAAATTAGTTCATGTCAAAATCTCATAAATTAGGAAGCAAAGTAACGGAGGGGATTTTGCACAGACGTCACAAAGTGCCATTACATCCTCTAAAAACACGCACTTTCATGTCTGTCTCCCATCACAGTAAGACTAGAGGTCACACAGACCTGAGCTGAAGGCTCCTCTCCCACCACTTCCTCCCCCCATCATCAAAACAAAAGTGCACAGAGGCACCTGAAACTTGTGTACTCGTGTTACATTTCAGTTCAGCTCTCAGATTCCCTCCCCTTGCCCACACACACACACACACACACACACACACACACACACACACACACACACGTACACGCGCACACACACGTACGTACGTACGAATGTACGTACACGCACACATGATGTCAAGGTTCAACATAATCAGTTGAAAATCTAGCAAACACTTACTTTTTTTTCCCTTCCATCTTTCTTGCTGTTTATTACACTGATTAAATCACAGAGTCGATTGATGTCTAACTGATTAATTTGATTAAGGAATATTTAATAATGAAATAATAATAAAAATGAAGTTTTTTCATAACATACATTTCACGATCTTGACCAAAAGAAAAGACTAAAACTCAACTCACTACCGGTTTTCCTGGGCTTTCAGATACATGTCATGGTCTTCCTCAAAGGTGAAGATGAGTGATCTCCAAAACAATGAAGTCAGTGAAACCTCTACACAGATTGTATGACAACATATTTTTTATGTTTCTGGACACAAGACAACTGATTCTCATCTACTTACTCTAGGAGTACATCCAATTTTCGTTTTGGTTTTTATGTGGCCACACCTAATCCACATTTTCACATGACCTAAAATAACAGTAACAATGGGCTAAAAATCGAACTAAGGGACCAGCCTTCTATATTTTTCATATTTTCTGGTTGTTCACAAACCAGAGGATAAGAAATGCTTGAGGGTAATGCAAGTCTGTCCTTTAGTCAATTTCTTTTTTTGCACAGTGGGCTCTGAGTGACGTTAAATGCCCCAGGAATGCCACCGTAGTGGAAAAGAGAAAACAGGAGGAAAAAGAGTGAAAAGAAATACTAATGGAAAAAGAGATGCTGCTCAACAAGACTGACTGGTTTTCCTGTCATAAGACTATAAGTGTGATGGACTAAGGAGATAAGCTTCAGGTAAAACCTGAACAACATGTGAAGCACGTTGTTGACCTGTATTTGTTTTCCTTAACTGTTTCCATTTAACTCTGCTCATCCAACCAGGCATGTGTGTAGTGACGCTATTTAATGAGAATAGAGAATATAAGACAAAAAGAAAATAATACAGGAGATACCAACTCCGGTAGATGTCTTTAGAGCCAAAGTTCACACTGCTACAGTACACTGAAGGGACCTGATCACAGTGCTCAGCTAAGGCCGATCACTATCAGCATGCACACCCTAACAGAAGAGGAAGTATGTTTTGCAGTATTACACAGCTGGCCTCTCTGCTCACAGGCTATAGTCATTCTCCTTGAGCTGTCATACATTTTAATGATGCAATATACTGAAATGTGGGTCATTTAATAGGAATGACTTCAACAGTCAGCTGATAGTAATGCAGATTAATTTTATTTCCCAACATTACAGCAATAATTGTCACAATATCTCCTGAAATCCTGAAATCTCATTGCTGTTTGTTTCCTTAGTTATGGTCAGGTTTCCCTCTGCAGCTCACCTAGTGTGGCAGACAATATTCAGACAGACTTTTTGACAACGATTTGAACTTCTTTGCTTATGCTATAACTATAACTAGTAGTGACTCACTCTTGATTGCAATATATCATGTTGAGGTGTTATAACTGACTCAAGTTGGTGGGAGGCATGTTAGCTGGTTGTTAAGTGTCGTGACAATGAATATACAAAAAAAACATTTTAAAAAAATCAGCATCACACCAGTATGTAGTCATATTTTGTGTGTTTATATCGGTGAAAATATGTGGAATTTCTCTTTCATATCAAGCTACTTGATCTTTCTGCAGCTCCTCTTTACTGTGTTGAATTCTTTAAATAGGATCATTAGAAAAAGAAATAACATCCATATTGACAGTAATCATTCAGCACAGCCCTCCATCTTTCTGTTGGTGCAACATCAGAATATTATTCATACATTATTAGTGCATACCCATGCTAATAAATGCTTCGAGTTGATTATGTGCCAATAAATTAGCCTGACAAAGTGGATTCCTCTGTCAAAACACATATTTTGACTTGAGCCGATTACTGAGTGTGAGTTCAACAGAATTTGCAAACAGTGTCTTATCATTCAACAGAACGCCAATGGCACCAGGCATAGACTTGGCTGGGTAACAGCAGCTTAGGAAGAGAGGTGGGTGGGAAGGAACCGGCGGCACTTACACAATGAAGCACTGAGGAAATGAGCTTGGGAAGACGAAAAAGGGAGAGAATGGCCATTGACAAGTTTACAGAGGCTGCTGTGCAGGTTGAGTCAAGTTCACTGGGACATGATCAGTGATTCTGGCTCTGCACTAGCTGGTTTGTGCAACCTGCATATGGGGCAATAGTGTTACTTTACAAACACAGTAACATACTATGAATGATGAGGAAGATGAGAATTTATCCCCTAACAAGCAGTGACTCTACGTGTGCAGGTACAGTCTTCATTGACATTAGTGTAGTTGCGGTATAAACAAACACTGTCTGTTGATTCTCACGCCTGTGTTCGTATTAGCTCAGGCTGCCACTTTACAGAAATTACTCAGGCAAAAAAGAGAAAACAAGGCAGCAGTGTGGGAAATAATTGGAGCACCAGTTGCCTTATCGTGGTGCTGGGCAGAGGTTACATTGAGAGTCACAGGTTATTTTATGGACAATTTTTTGAAATGTCAACCAGGTAAATAATGCAATACTGAAATTCAAAGGAGCTTAATGACAACACCTATGAAATTCACATCAGCCACAAGTCACAAGACAAATTCTAAATGACAGCTCCTTCCCTCTCTTTTCTCCTAGAACATTTAGAGTTGGTGCTAATGCAGGCACTTCTGTTGCTGTCAGGCTGCCCTGATGCGAAGACAGAAGCATCACCTCAACTGTTGCAACCCCTGTGATCAAATCCTGCATGTCACCATTTTTCACTGCAGTGACACCATTTACCACTTTGCTTCTGAAGCCTTATATAAAAAGCTGAAGAGATTACACTGCTGTTTTCGCCGTATGGTCTAATACCAGTCTTAACTGTTTTCTAGCGAACGTGTTAAGATTTCATTGCAGATTTACGCACATGTCCTCTCTGGATGTATTGCATTTATGGACCCATTTGTTTTCAGCTGAGTGCTGGTGGCAAACTATGGGGTAGAGTGGAGTAGAGCTCAACAGACCTTGTCACGCTTCTTTCACACCAGCTGTACGGCTCTTGAATGCGATCTCCAAAATAAGCTGCAATGCTCCAGATTTAAACTAGAACAACCTCACTTTGTACGTCTCTCCATTTCCTGCATCCAGGCCTCTTCTCTGGGGCTTCTGTGTCATTCAGTTTCACTAAAACAACTTAAAATTGGTGTTTGACCAAGGGTTGTTTCTGGGAAGTCCCCATCCACAGGTTTAACCTATACATGCAGTACATTTGCACCACCAGGTCCTGTGTAAAAAGGGAAACTTCACCCTAAATCTGACCTCATGTGCTCATGTAGTTGTCAAATTAATGCAAGCCTGGTTTCAGTGATGTTCATCTCCTCTGCATTCTGTCACTAAAGGTCACATAATCAAACCTTTAATTGTAAGAACATAAAGTAAATAGTGCAGCTTTCTGCAAACACAGCGGAGGCCAGAGCCTTGACCCAAAGCATTTAACTCCACCATAAAGTCAGCAGCTGCCAAACATACAGTAAGTCAGACAACGCAGAATCTTCACTTACAACGTGATGCTGCTCAAGGTCAACCTCCTCCAGACGAATGAAGCAGAAACGGGCCTCACAAGACTCTTAGTGAGCGTCCTTCTACCACAATAAAGCCTAAAAAGTAAATGTGTGAAGGTATCAGCGACCCAGTGGCCTGCCTGCAGCAGCCAGCATCAACCCCCCGCACCACACTACACCAGGGCCGCAGCAGCAGCAGGACTCACCCAGTGTTTTGACTGCGATCTGTCGCGTCAGAGGCGGCGGCAGGTTGATGCAGACAAGATCCACATCCTGATGCAGCAGCACATCGTCGATCCGGTTGGTGTAAAACGGTACGTTCATCTCCTTGGCCAGCTCCTCCGCCTCCTCCTGAGTCCGGCCCCACAGCGCTTTGACGGCGAAGCCCTCATTCTTCAGGAGCGGGATGATCACCCGGGCGGTCAGGCTGGTACCGAACACCCCGACCCCTGGAAGCATGGCTCGGGTTTATTTGTCTGGTTTTGTTTGTCTGTTGGTTTTCAATTTGTCTTCAGAGCTCCGAATGAAGCCAGACCTGCTGCAGCACAGGCAGCGGCGGCTGAACGGGAGGGAAGCGGCGGCTGGGACCGTCAGGTTGGCCATCCACCTGCAGCCAAACAGCCGCTGAGCTGCATTCTCCCGTCGCTCCGGCTCTGCGATCGGGCATGTACAGTTGTTTCTCACTCCCCCCGCCGAAATTATTCCGGACCCAGGTGGGAGACGGGGCCAAGCTTCCTCGGCGTTAAAAAGAGAAATTTAAATGCACCATTCCCGTCTTTACCTCGTCCACGTCTGCCAGCAAACAGCGCACTGACTGCGCCAGGCGGTGAAGGGCATGTCACCTCGTCCCCCGGATTGTTATCTCTCTTCGGGCGAAGCCAGAAAAAACGATACACGAGACCCAGAAATGAGATTTAAGTGACAGAAACACCGCCTTCTGTCTGCTCCCCGGAGAACCAGCAGCAGCAGCGGCGGCGGTTATTATGCTGAAGGCTGCTCAGTGGTGCAGCTCAGACCTGCGCTGTCAAGCTTTACATCATGACAGGAAATACGGTTTCAAAAATAAAAGCGAAATTTTTTTTTTTTTACAGTCAATCGGTTAATATGTCAGGAAATAGACGACTCAAAAAGACATAGTTGAGCCAACGGGGATTTGTTCTGCTTTTGTTTTTTCTGTGGTCACTATGTCTTGAAAAGTTTAGGTAAATTAAGAAGTGTATATATATAAGTGTACTGATACATTTTGCAACATAACTAGACTACAGCAGAAAGCCAAATAGAAATTTGTTAAGTCTATCTATTGATCGATTTATTTTTAATGACTAACATCACACAAACTGCCTCCAAAATCATCTGCTTTCATACATTCGGCCTGTAGCCATCACATCTAGCACTATTAAAAACAAATGATCATTATTAATATTGCTATTTATGTAATACTATTACAGTAGTAGTCATTCTAGAAATATTAGTAATAGTGGTGCAAGTTTTTATTTTAGTGGCAACATTGTTCTACTTCCGGTCTTTTGGGGTCTTTCCCAGTGTCTCTTGACGCGACGCAGGTTGCGCTCTCCTCCCCACTTTAACCCTTCAGGTCCTGCATAGAATTAAACAGCCCACTGACCGGGGAAGCTATTGCAGGCTTCTTGTTCTTTTTATGTGTTATTTCATAAACTTGATAAAGAGCAGTGAGGTAAGTTGTCGGTCACGGTGCTGTCGTTATTCAAATTTTATAACAATAAAATGACACTAGTATTATCAGAATGATTAAATTAAAGTGCAGTAACTGTATTCTTTATACTGCTTATGTCCTTACTCTAACTTTGTATTCACAGGAAAATATTTTGACTTTGGCATGTATTGCCTTTGTATTTTTTTAAAGTTCTGCATATTTCTGAAAAAAAAAGTGACATAAGGAAAGACATAATTTTCCAGGTTTTAGGTGTGATGGGACTGAGCTTCTTTAGTTAGCAGCTAAGCTGATGAACATGCTACCTAAAAAGAGATGGTTTGGCTGTGCTGTATTTTAAATCAGTTGTTCTTTTTTGTATTCCAAAGAAGTTATTATTCACTTTATGTGGAAAATAAAATCTATATTTAAAGCTAACACAGCACAGCAGGACCTCTGCTGCTAACCTACAGCTGGTGGGATCCATCCATTTTTCAGTAGATGGAAAAAGCTCATTGTCATAGCTTAAAATCAATATTGCACAAGCATACAGTCTCACACTGAAGTGTACACGTTACTTAACAGCGAGACAGAGAAGTCAATGAAAATTCTTTGTGTAGACTACAAACTAAGCTTAGGCTCACACACACATTTGTGCTCTTTCACCACAGCTGTTAAGTTTCTCTAGTGGATTTGGTCAACAATGCACACTGCAGACAGAACAGAAGCAGACGTGTGTGGTGACGCAGTGACGTGGACCTGGCAGACTGTACGGAGAAATAGTTGAAAGACAACCGCAGACTGTAAAGGTCAAAGGTCAACCGAGGCCAAAGCTCAACTCTTAAGGATGTTCTTATCAAGCTGTTTAGACTGGATGTTTGGCTGCTCAGAAGATTGAATATAAGCTAAAAAATCTAAGACATCAGCAGCTAAGGCCTTTTTGAACACGTGGATCCTGCTTCAGGATGTTGCTGCAATGAACAATACACAACTTCCTCCTTATATTACAGCTCCAAATGCTTGGGAAAAGGTTTGAGCTTTTAAATGGGTCAATACTTTTTGCATATTGAATGCATGTGGAAGGCAGCTCTAACAGCAGCTCTAGGGTGATCTAGAGTATGAGTGATGAAATTCTGTAAACATGAAACGCATCATGTTCTGACTCAGTCTCTGTCACAGTCACGCTCTGATTGAATCAGATTCTGGTATGGCTTGTTTGTGTGAGACAGGCACCATGTGACCAGTCGGGGTCAGGCCTGTCAGTGCTGGGTAGCTGATTGTCCAGTTAGATAGAAGGGGAGGTGCAGATGGAGCAGGAGGAGGCTGACACCTTCCACAGCACAAAGGCCGGATGATATTCTGACCACAGGGCAGAGATGATGTGACGATTCTAGTACAGAACAGTATTACTTTAATGTTGTGTGTATTTTGAAACTGTATGTTAGGAAGTCTTCTGATTCAAAATACAGACTTGTTGGATTCTTGAGATAAACCCTCATATCAGTTGCTGCTTTCAAAGCTGGAGCAGGAAAAGAATTTCAAAGGAAGGCAGGGCTGCCATCTAATGGAGGACTGGGTCTGTACATTCACCACTGGTCAGAAAATCAGCTGAAATTTGAAAGATTTGGCTGTTAGATGGAATGAATCATTCAACACACGGACAAAAACACTTCTGAGTCCCCCCTGATTGCTTGGACCTGCCGGGGCTTTTGCCTTTGGATCTAGAATAGTTTATCATGACTTACAGTAATCAGTCAAGTGGTGGTATATGTCTACATAAACATAATTTTTACAAAGTCCAGGCAGGTACTGACCAGACCAGCAACCATTAACAAAAGTATGACTTTGTCAGCAAGTATAGCAACAAGACAATTAAAAGAATAATCCAACATCTTGGGAGCTGTAACTGCATACAGAATTGGACAAGTTGTTGGTAACCTTCCACGAACAAAGACATTTCTCTGAAATAACTGAAAACTGACAAAACAAATACAACCCCAATTCCAAAAAAGTTGTAGAAAGATGTGAAAACGTAAATAAAAACAGAATGCAATGATTTGCAAATCTCGTCAACTCATATTTTATTCACAATAGCAAATAAACAACATATCAGATGTTGAAACTGAGACATTTTACCATTTCATGGAACATGTTGATGGCAGCAACACATCCCAAAAAGTTGAAAGACAGGAAACAAAAGGTTGTAGAAGTAATTGCTGCAAATTAAAAACAAATGGAGGAGCATTCGACAGCTAATTAGGTTAAGTGGCAGCAGTTCAGTCACATGACTGGATATAAAAGGAGCATTTCAGAGAGGCAGAGCCTCTCAAATGTTAAGATGGGCAGAGGTTCACCAATCTGTGAGAAATTGTGTCAAAACATTGTGGAACAATTTCAGAAAAATGTTCCTCAATGTAGAATTGTGCAGATCCCACCCTCTACAGTATCTAATATCATTAAGACATTAAATTAGAACAAGTCTCTATGCGCAAGGGAATTAGAAACAGGCACGATTCTCTACTGGACATCACTGCATGAGCTCAGGAACACTTCCAGAAATCACTGTCTGTGAACACAGTTCAAGCTGTTAAAGCTGTATCATGAAAAAAAGAAGCCAGATGTGAACACGATCCAGAAACGCCACCATGTTCTCTCTGGGCCAAAGCTCATTTAAAATGGTCTGAGGCAAAATGGAAAACTGTTCTTTGGTCAGAATCAAAATTTTAAATTGTTTTTGGCAACCATGGACACCCTGTTCTGAGGACTAAAGAGGAGAGAGACAATCCTGCTTGTTTTCAGCAGACATTTCAAAAGCCTTCATCTCTGATGGAATCGGGGACATTAGTGCCTATGTTGTGGGCAGTTTATACATCTCGAAAGGCTCCATCAATGCTGAAAAGTACATAGAGGCTTTAGAGCAACATATGCTCCCATCCAGACAATGTCTCTTTCAGGGAAGACCTTGAAGATTTCAGCAAGACAATGTAAAACCACATGCTGCATCCATCACAACAGCATGGCTTTGCAGGAGAAGAGTCCGGGTGCTGAACTGGCCTGTCGGCAGTCCAGACCTTTCACATTAGGAAACATCTGGTGCATTATAAATGAAAACTCAGGCAACAAAGGCCCAGAACTGTTGAGCAGCTAGAATGTTGTATCAAACAAGAATGGGACAACATTCAATTCAATTCAATTCAATTCAACTTTATTTATATAGCGCCAATTCACAACAAAGTCATCTCAGGGCACTTTACAGAATAAAGTCAAGATTATAAAGATATATAAAGAGAACCCAACAATTCCCCCTGGAGCAAGCCATAGGCAACTCCTCCACTCCTAAAACTCCAGCAACTGGTGTCCTCACTTTTAAGTGTCAAAATTTACAGACAGTTGTTAGAATAAAAGGGGATGTTATACAATAGTCCTTTTTTGAGATGTGTTGCTGCCTTCAAATTCAAAATGAGCTAATGGTAAATGGTAAAGTGTCTGCTGGAAAAGTCCCTTTCTTTATTTTTCACTCTATTCTAACTGGTGATGTTTTACTGCAGTAGACTATCACATCTACTAACATGACAACACCACAAGGAATTAATGGCACCGGCTATTAAAGTCACGTGGGTCATGTTAGAGCCAAAACTCAACCTAAAGTGAAAAGGAGGCAACAATACATTGGTGGAAGTACTCACATCATTTAGTGAAGTATCAATACCTCACTCTTGTCATTACATTTACACTTATTCGTTTGGCAAATGCTTTTATCAAAGCGACTTACGAGTCATGGGGCTCGTAGCCCCATCAGCTGGGCAGTGCATTACTCGAGAGGAAATATGATTTGTGGCTGCACAATGAGCTGCGATGCATATTCAGAGCGGTGGGGTCTGATCTTTTTGATGTTGTAGAGATACTCATATCTTCTACCAGGGTCAAAGAATTATTACCAAAGCATTGGTACATGCTGTTAGAAGGGAAAGTCTTGTATTGGAAACTTTAAGTAAAAGTATAGAAGCATTAGTGTAAATATACACCGATCAGCCAGATCATTAAAACCACCAGATGGATATAATATGAGTAATGAAATAAATAAGGCTGATGAGTCACTATAATTTTAACAACCTATCAGGACGTGGCCATGCTGACCCTTGTACTCCATGATGTTAAGACCATCATCACTATGGTACAATTGCTCCTTTTCCGATGATTCTTTTTGGGCCAGTGTTTGCCACCTGTTCTGGCCACTAGACTAAAACTGCCTCATTGCCCAGCACTGATGCTATGGGTCTGCTACAGAAAATGTACATTACTTCCTAGTTTTTTTTTTGCATATTAGATTTGAGTAAGGAGCAGAGTTGTTGTCTAATAAAAGCTTACGTAGCTCCAAAGCTGTCAACTAATTACTCATCCTCACTGTTTTGTTTAAGAGTTATTTCACTTTAAATGTAACAGAGAAATTCTGTATTCCAAAATACACTATATTGCCAAAAGTATTGGCTCACCTGCCTTTAGACCCATATGAACTTTAGTGGCATCCCATTCTTAATCCATAGGGTTTAATATGACGTCGGCCCACCCTTTGCAGCTATAACAGCTTCAACTCTTCTGGGAAGTTTGTTTATGAAATACATAATACACAGTGCTCGCAGTCTTCACTCTAATTCATCCCAAAGGTTTCTATCGGGTTGAGGTCAGGACTCTGTGCAGGCCAGTCAAGTTCTTCCACACCAAACTCAATCATCCATGTCTTTATGCACCTTGCTTTGTGCACCTGAATTCATTTATTTGGATGGTGAGCGAATACTTTTTTACTCCACTACAATTTATAATAAACCATTTTTTTATTTTTGTCCTTCCATGGTCTTATTTAAAAGATCTATTTGACATATGGGCAGTACACAAATTGAGCTGGTATGTAGTAATTTTATTCTTTGGCTTCCTGAAGTAGTTTAGAAATAAAACTAAAGAAAGCATCAGATCTTTAACCCATGAATTTTGTCTATTACCATTAATTAGTTAATCTCCCCCTTAAACATGAAGCAGGACTGGTCTAAAGAAAAGACAAAAACAAAAAAATAGTCAAGTAATTTTGCTTTTAATACTTTAAGTAAAACATAAATAATATGCTTACTTACTTTTACCTAAGTAGAGATTTCAGGGTGTGAGTGTTTGTGTGTGTTAATGGCTGAATGACAAGCAACATTGTAAAGCACTTTGGATAAAAGCACTATATAAGTGACCATTTACAAAGTGTGGGCCACAGTAACATCTGATATTGTTGATAAATGGTCAGTGACTTTAGTAGAATAAGCTGGAGTCTTGAAAATAACAAAATAATTTCCACCTAACAACAGTTTGTAAGTACTTCATCCAGCACTGCTTGAACTTTACTGCTCCTCCACATGAAGTGTAAAGACCAAACCAGCAAGTTTTCTTATCGACTCAGTCAATTGGTGAAATCCACCAGGGGGCATCTTGGATCAACAATCAGCCCCTTAGATCACTAATGATGATACAGGAGCTCCCCAAGACCCTTTTTAATCAAGCTGAGCTCACTGGGATCACATGGCTTCCACTAACTAACTGCACTGTGCACAACATTCCCTAATACAGGCTGTCAACAGTAGAGAAGAGGGAGAAGAGACACATATCTGCCCTCAGCTAACACCTTCCAGTGTTAGTGTTGGTAACCAACAAGACAACATTCTGAGACATTGATGTAGTGATTTACATGGTGATGACATCTCATCAAATATCAGCACTGTTCAAACTACTTTTTTCTTCTATGACACTGAACAAAAGATCCTGCGCTACCTTTATTCCTCCCTCTCTCTCTTTACTTTAAAATTCAACTGTTAAATAATCACACTCCTTATGAAAACTCATAACTAAGCCAACTTCCTGTCCAGTACTTAACGCTCCCTTATGTCAAATGTTTGTGCTCCTTTAACTGTATACTGGGAAGATGGACCATTATTGGTTCACTTTCAATCTCATGCTACTATGAAGAGCTTGATTTCATGATGTTGAAAAATTATTACCAAAAAAATGCAAAAACTAGAATAGAGTCCTTCTTAAAATTGAAATTAAAAGTGCTTTATGGTCTCAAATTAATTTTTCAATTATAATGTGTTATTCAGATTATATAGTTGTATTATAATTGCTGATGTTTTCATGTGTAAGTAGCATTTTAGTTATCTTGTTTGTACCTCACTTGTATGTTGCTCAACTAGTCTTGTATTACATTTTGTAAATCAGTAAAATCAAGTTTTATCCTGGGATATGAACAGTGGACATGGTTGAGGACGCTGAAAATACCAAAATAAAATACCTATATGGCTTTAGGCTGCTGGAAATTACGAGTGACTCAGTGTGCATGTTGGCATTAGTGTGCAGAGAGAAGCTGTGGAACCTTAATATAATCCAGAAACAGCCATGAGCCCTGATTTAGACACTCAGGTTAATCTTCACGGTTTTATACTATGGTAAATTACACTTGACCTCTAAACTTTTGAATGCACATGCCCATCTGTTCAGAGTTTCTGTACTTATTGCGTAAAATCCTGTTCTCTAACAACGCGATTAACCGAAAAAATCTAAATGGGATTCGACCACTACAAGGTGATTTAATGACCATTTGTATATAAACATTCCTCCCTCATCATGCTGTTCACATTCTGACATCACGAGACCAAGACACCTAACAGCTGACAAGTTATTGAAACACTGACTGTTTATGTTGTGGTACACCCACCACTGTTTTTAGCTTTTGTTTCAATAAACTGTTTGAGATGAAGAAATGACCAGTGCAGGCTTCTACTTAAAGGCCCTACTTTCATGATATAATGTCACTGTAGCATGAACTTTTTACATTTTCTATAAATTTCACCTGAAAGTCAAATATCTCTCTTATTGTGTAATATATATGTGTAAGTGTATTTTTGAACCATGATACATTTGCTTTGTCAAAACCACCATTTTACCGGAAACACAATTTTTGTGCAAAACTGATACTTTCATCTTTGCCATGTGCTTCTTTTTTAGAGTTAGAAGTTATGGATGCACAGTCGCCCCATAATACGCAATATGTAAATCGTGAACTGATAATGAAATCGCTTAGTTTCTTGAAGTATATGGTGAATCAACGTGTGACTACAATCAGGACAAAGTCCAGTTTTGGTTTATTTCAGCACTTTTAATAATTACTCAGAGAGGCACAAATACAATTTACAGGGCTACTTCCTTTATGTGTCCAACGGTAACTTGCTGTTCCAGCCTGTGAGGCCTGTGAGCTGTAAATGTACAGCCCTAACCTCACAATATGATTAGGTGATACACACACACATACACACACACACACACACACTCACACACACTCTTCTGCTGGCTCTCTCACACAGCAGAGACATCATGTTTCCTTTCTTGAATCCACATGTAACATTACTCTGAAAGAAATGTGATTGAACATGTTTAGATTTCTTCAGCTGAGCCTTAGTGAGACCTTGAGGTAGATAACGCTCTCCAGTTACCTCAAACATTAGTGCTGTGAAACACACATACAGTCCCATTCACCCCCAGGAACTTGTTTTCACGTAGCATCTTCTGTATAAGGTTTAATATATTTTATATTTCCCTTATGCAAAACGGTTGATATTTAGCTCAGTGACCAAACTGAAAGGAACAAAAACATTTTGGTAATTTATCTGTTTATCAATTCAATGGACTAGACAATTTCATGTTTATATATATATATATATACATATATAGTTGTTTGTCTTTTGTGGCTAAAGTCTAGAACTGAACAAGTAACCTAAAATAGTTTGAACTTCAAAAAGCGACTCATAATTATTTTAAACCAGAGTACCACTGCATCATGAGGGGTCTTCAGTCCTGTGTGTTGTGCAAACTTAACAACTGCTGTCACCTTCACACATAAATCCCCTCTTTGCCTCCTTGCATTCAAACCAACAAATAAAGACAAATCACACAGAAAATGAACACTGAAAGTAACAGAAAATGTGTTATACTCAAACCCTACAGAGACCAAAACTACACAGTTACAGGAACATACATCAACAACTGAACAAAACACAGACATTGCATAACTAACAGAAGTTCACATCACCCCACATAGAAATGCAGGAGAACAAGACTTTCTGCTTTAAAAAATACTGCACAGCTAATTTTGAAAAGAAACTGTGGAGGAACACGTGGAAGGGGGGAAATCGCTTTTCCTTCTTTCCCCTGTAGTCTTTCTGCAGCATTCAGACTATGTTCGAATGTTTTGAAATGCCCTGGAAACTGCTATAATTTCTACATCATAGATTTGCAGAATTTTAAAAGAATGAGAGCAGACACAATGATGATCTGTGCTTTTCATTTTCAGGGTTTCCAAAGATGAAAGAGTGTCAGTGTAAAAGGCAGTACTACAGTATGCCCAAGCCAGGCCAAGCACTAGTAACACTTCCACAGTTTCTTTTAGAATGATTTGGCACTTTTCCTCCTACACATGCTCATTTTAAAATAACAATTCATCTATTTAGACTGTGACTCTTGGTAAAATATTATAAAAACATTGAAACTTGAGCATTAAAAACTGTGGAACTGCCATCTGTCCTTTTTTCCTTGACTGTAGTAACCAACAAAAAGCATCATTCTAGGCGATTAAAGTGAGTGTCCACCATAATCTAAGTGCTCGTTGATCATTAGTGCAAAGTCAACAGTACTGTCAATGTGTGCTTTTACATTTTAAAAAGTATGCTTTGTTAAATGCCAACCATTCTGAAGGCAAATTTAATATTTATTGTGCAAACCAACTAGTCAATCCACTAATTTGCTGAGCTACTGTACGCTGTCAAACAGCGCTCAATTTGAAAAAAATTCTAATAGTAGTATTCTCAACTGAGCACTACAGCAGACTGCAGATAAATACACATGTGCATGTAATATGTTACATTATAGTATCTTACCTATGGCTAAATCCCTACTAACATAACAGCATCGTCTTCTTAAATACTAACATTTGAAAGATTCCTCCTCCACGTAACAGAAGGTGACCAACATATGGGCTACGTTCAGCATCCTCCTGGGACAAACCCTCACAAAGCAACATCTTTACAACTACGCAAACTTCCAGGCATGTGCCCACACTCAGGTCTATACCCTAACCATGATGTTTTAGCAGCTTCTACAGAGAAGATCACACTGAAAACCTGTTGCTGAGAACCGTTAAGTAGCAAATGGTGAAGCAGATCATACAGATCATCTAAATGTATTTGATATAAAAAGTTCAGTGTATGTAATAATGCGTAGGCTTCTTGCAATAGTGTGTTGAAGGGTTTCTACCTTTTTGCACAATTGAGTTCACATCTATCGTATGACTTGCCATCTTTTTTCTCATCTCCAGCAAACGTCTTTGCAGCTCTTAGAGTTGAGTACACCGCACCACCTAAAGACTACAAGGTTGTTTAACAGTACACATTCACTTCTTCTTTACACTGTAAGTGCCAGTAATGAGACAACAGAAACACAAGAGGGAAAGAATATGAAATTGTAACAGAACAAAACACATGTTCAGAGTTTAAAAGAAAAACATGAAATGTTTCTATTCTCTATTTTCCATGTGCAGGGGTTCTGTGGCCCAGTGAGGACACACTGTGCTTACTCGCTTATTCAAATGATTCAATGCCAACTTGTTTCCTTCATCCTGAGGTTCTACCGATCATCTGTCAATCACAAGTGGTCCCATCTTCAACCCCCCGTCCTTTCTAAAAACCCACATAAACGTCTTCCCCCTAAAATGCCCAGAGACCGGAATCTATGGCAATAGCCCATGAGCACAAGGTGTGGCATGAGATGTTTTATTTCCTTCTTAAGAGTAGATGGTGATGACTTCCTGGCCTCCACCTCGCACCAAAAGGACCCGGTTCAGACCCTCCAGGAGAACCTCCAGGAACTCCATGTCTGAGAAGACAGCTGTCAAGGTATAACACAAACTGAGAGCAGGACATCAGATTACTGTACACCACACATTACATCCCACCTCTCAAACCTCATTTTATCATTGGTGACCTGCACACATTCAGTAACATCAAAATTCAAATTACTTGGACTCTCTGAGGGTTTGGTGTGCAGGCTTCACACCAGAGGAGAGGAAGGCTGTTCAGAGGGTTAATGAAACCGATCATAAAATTATGGCCTGCCCTCTGCCCTCCCTGGATGATACAGTAAACTTAAGGCCATCACTGGTGACCCTTCACATCCCACCTATCACCTGTTTGACCTGTTGTCCTCTGTTCGGTGCTTCAGGTCAGTCAATTCTCACACCAAACTAAACAGCAGCTTCTTCTTCTGCTATTAGCCACTGACCCCTACCCAAAAATCACACACTCATGTCACCACTGCCAAGGAAACCTATCCTCTACCTCAATACAATGTGCACTACGCACTTCGGTAGGTTTTAGGTTCTACTGAAGTGCGTATTGGACCATTTTACTTTTATGCTCATAGTATTTATTTTCTTTAAGATTGTATGTTTATTGTATTTTGGATTTTCTTCTTTTAACTGTGTATATTTATTGTATTTTATATTTAATGTTGTTTGCCTGATTGAATTGTGTTGAATTAAATGTTTTACAGTGCACTGTTGTTGGGCAGAATACCTACAATTCCACTGTACCCTCCCTTTTGTGCAATGACACTAAAGTCTATAATATTCTCTTTTGGTAGTAGTTCAGGATACAGTTTTCATCCCCTCCACGGTTCCTTGGTGGTCCAGGCATGTTAAGAAGAACCAGGTGAGCTCCCTGTGACTTGTTGACCACCACCTCGTTCAGTTTAACCGCTGTATGCATCCGGCGAACATTAGACTGGTTCCTAATTTCAAGAGATTTCCACGGTGAGAAAAGTCAACATTGTTAACCAAACTAAAGCAGACAAAATGTCATTCCTAGGCCTTCTTTAGTCATTCAAAAAATGAGCTAAAATCATTCAAAAACCTATTAAGACCAGGGGTCCAGGGGTCGGTAGAGATTTTGATCTAAGTAATCCAAGTCTAAGTGACATGTATCCAGCTCCAGTGAGAACGCTGTTGGTGTCCTAAACTGACATTCACATGAAATGTGGCAACATGTGGGTAAGATGGAAACAAGCAATGTAACGGCATAGTTTACCGACTCTTCTATGACATTTAACTTCAGTAATATACAGTTTTCTGGAGAAGTGACTGTAACATTCAATCACATTTATCAGTAACAGTTTGTCAAGGAGAAAAGTGGTGTTTCAGTTAAAGCATACTACATTAGTGCCAAGCATGAAGGTAAGGTTAAGGGACTGAAGCGTATTGAGGCAGCATTCAAAGATAAAGAAGATATGCATATCATACCTAACATGATGTCCTTTTATTACTCTTTGTTACGGCCAATTGCAACTTACATTATTTAATAGTTACCACTGCCAAAAGCAAGCATCAATCTCTTTAAATGCTGCCTCTTGATCATCAGACTCGCAAATATTAGATCACAAGATCAGAAACACGTGACATCAACTGCCAGAAGCTAAATGATGCTGAAGATAAAAACTATTTCACAAAATTCTGCTTTTCATTCTACTAGAAAAAAAGAAATTAAAAAAATAAAAATACTATTTTAACATCTGGCCAAATTAACACTTTGTATTCGCTAATCACTGTAAAATAACTTGAGGAGAAGCAGAAATTTGCTTATACATGCAAACAATGTGAGATATATTACATGCAAGTAAAAGAAGCTTTTTGACCAAGCAGATAAACACAGAGCACAGAAGCACACTGAACAAAGCAGAATACACACAGTACGGCCTAAGGCAAAGAGAATGCGACTTACAGGCTCTCCCACTCTCTAGAAGGAGGAAAATGGGACAGAACAACAGATACAGGTTTAGATGCTTCCAAGTCAGCTTCCAACTGTCCCACACAGGTTGTTGTGACACCCAAAGGTGACAGAAGTAAAATCCATAAAATAACACCGGGCCGTTTGATGTGTATGGTGGTGTTTTTTGGGGAAAAAAAGCGGCCCCCACCTCTTCCTCTTCACTGATTTTGCAATGTGCTGATTTGAACATTAAAAGCCAATATAAATTGACAGCTGATAAAGTCCACCGATCGACAGTGTGGACAGTATGGGATGAAAACGTGTTAGTGGCCTGGCCATGCACCGAGACTGAAATGGCTGGACGTGTACACACATGCGCACACACACACACCAAGTACAGCCTGAATGCACACACCATGCGCACACTTGTCCCATTTCACCCTGTCAGACTCAATCTGCTGCTACTGCTACTACTACAACTATACATGCTTTTCTGCTGCACCGAGGCCTTGGCACCATCCTGAAGTATTGTCAGTATGTGATGTGTCAATGTTTACAAAATATTTATTTTAACTAAATATCAATTCACAATGGTGCAAATGTCTCTCACCAGGCACATGCAATTACAGCATATTAGATATCACCACCTTTTCAGTATATATACATATAATAGACTTGAGAGTTCTCTAACTGAAGAATGTACTTATCTTAAAGTTACAGATCTATAGAGCAAATATTAAACTTCTTATTCTCCTTTCCTTTTTTGAAACAAATGTATACTTACGGTTTCATGTTAAACAAGTCTCGCACAGCAACGTTGGCATTGCACTCGCGGTTGCGATTACGCTCTGTGAAGAGCTTATCCTTGGTCCAGGTCATGTGAACCCGGTCAAGCCCGGTGTCAGCCTTGTCATTTATCGTAGCGTGAGATGCCGTGTTCCTGTCATGGATGAGTTGGGCCTTAAAAGGACGGACAAAAATCAGGAGAGGTTTGGTGGTATTTCAACCAGGAGACATTTTGTGGGAAAGAGGTGATAAAACTAAATCAACAGATTTAAAGAAGGAATGAAAAAGGAAAAGAAGGGTAGTGTAACAAAGATTAGCATTCATGGAGAAAAATAGGAACAATAATTGAGGTGGAAGAGGAGTAAGAAACCAAAAACAGAGGTACTGTTAATAAAATAGTGCAGAGATTAAAAGATGGGCCAGTGAGGAAGCAACCATGTAAAGTGGGACCAAATAAAAAAGAAACACCTTTCTTTTGACAGTTTGGTTAAAACTTTGCTGGACAACAACGGGAATGATACAAATCAGTATAACAATTACAACAATGCACATGAACTATAAAGAGAACAAATTTACTGGGCATCACAAGACATAAAAAACACTAGAGTCAGCGGACATACACATAGCTGAGGTGGTGGTGGAGTATATTAGGATGTCAAACTGCATACAGGGCTTTCAAACATTTCACAAAAAAGGTTTCTAAACGACTATAAAGTCTGTAAGCCTGTAATTCAAGGAGGATTGCAGGAATAATACAACGCGGCATAACCGAAATAAAAAATTACTTTATTTCAACAGGTTTGACAAAAACCTTGTTTCCTTAAATTCATGTCTGTAACACAGTACAATGTCCACCCACAGTTATACAACCACAGCTAAATGTTAAGAATAAATTATAGATTTATTATGTTGTAAAGATATGTACAATATGGACACTCTTAAAGGTGACAGAAGGGTTGGAAGTGACAACATACCAATAAATGGCATGGTGATGATTAAGCGTAATAAAAAGAAGGAGATGACAGTATTGGCCTCTGATGATATTTCAAACTTGTTTTAAGGTACAACTCAAGTCAACAACACAGGGGAGGGGTAAAAAATGAGAGTTGGGAGTGGGAGTGGGCCAGAAAGTAGTGAAAGCTCAATGAGGCTAATGGCCATTACTAACAGGTTGTTTTGGGCCTAATCCTGATGGTATTTCTTTAAAACTTTATATGTGCTAATAGCACCTGATAGTAAGAATGAGACATGTTCCAAATTGTATGTGTTTTTATGATGGGTTTTTAATTAAATGCGTGAAATAAGATTACAAATTGGAAGTTTAGTGGTGGTTATACCCTAACAATAGGTTTTTACTTCTGGCAATATTATTTAGGCTTCAAAAATCATATTAGCCTATTATCTGCAACAATCCTAAAGCTAATGAATAAATCCCATTAGGTATCTAATAATGGAACCAGGGAGATGCTAAGTGCAAAGACGACTTAAAAAAATATGTCATCTCCATTTATCTTAATAGCACTTAGTTATAGTAATAGTACATCATGCACACACATACACACACACTCTGGAACTAAGTGGGGAGGAGGTTTGTCCGACTCTCAAAGTCTGCAAAAGCTTAACAAATTGTCATAAAAATAGTTAGAATAATAATTAGCAGTTAATTAGGGATCAAGGGTTTTCCAGCCATTACACAACACAAAATAAAAAAAACTGAAATTACATTTGCTATTTTCAGATAATGGGATGTTTGTTACCTGGAACAAGATAGTTAATTCTCCGTACAGCAGCAGGACATCACAGACTTCAGATGCTTTAAGATCAGATTACACTCAGATCTTTAAACACCTGACGTGTCGGTCTGAGAGTGCCAAGACAATGCGGAAGATTTTGTCATTGAGCCAAAGTCATGCACAGTTTCGTGTCTTCTGGGACAAAACTGTCCACTCTCTTAACTCACATGTTTTTTTGGGAGTAGGGATGAGATGGGATTAAGGTAATGGGAGGCTGGGCTGCAATCTGGGGCGTGGCAGGCTGGTTTTCACAAAGACGGTCTTAATGACTATACAGTAGCACTACTGTTGGGCCAATCTGGATTTATGTTTTAAATGTCAGATGTACAGGATGCATGCTATCTGTCAATTTATGAACCAGCTTCTCTTATGGGCTATTCTCAAGGCTGTTAAGCAGTGACGTAGACAAAGGGGCTACTGACACAAATACAGCCCAGACTGGGAAGGTCTGAAAGCTTAACAGATTATCCAGTCCACTTCTGTATTTATTTTTTGGGGGGGCTCAACGCACACTTGAGGCATGGCCCTTAATGAAACTGTGGAAATTTGTTCCTACAGGAGTGTGGCATGATGTACTTACACTCCATCTTGATAAAATGTTCTGAAGTTTCTTTTTGATTGGTATTTTAATACCAATCAAAAATTAGAGTGACTAATTAGAGCGGCAATAAAATCAGTTCTCAATACACTTCTCAATTACCAAACTACAAATTAAACTCTTCCTACTCATTTCACTCATTTCAAAGGTCAGTGTTTATCCTCACTAATAGCAGAATAAAATAATTACTATGTAACAAAACTTGCACATCCATGTTTGTCCTTTGGTAAAAATGGGGACTAAAATTTGATTTTCAGAGTCCAGATCTTAATCCATGATAATAGTGAAATTCGCTATAAAGAGATTAAATGACACGTGACCATTGTTATCCAAAGATTCAGCTTTGTGAAGACAGGCTGCTGTGTCTAATAATGGGGGAAGGTGGGTAATTAGATTTCACTACCTCGTCCTCCTGCGTGTCCTCCATCGGTGAGGACTGCCGGCTGACGTTTGTGCTCTGGTCAGCACCTGGGTTCTTCCTTCGGATTGAGCTACGTGATTCATCAGTGATACTCTGAATCTGAGCGGTGTGGTGCGGCCCAGAAAGGCAGTGGCAAATGAACAGGGAAAGGGGCCAAATGTTATATAATGCAGTGGTTGGCCAAATTCGGCTGAAACGCTGTTGTCATTCAACTATGTAATGGGTTATTTATGTTAAGAGCCTAAATGGCTTGTTTCCATATGAAGTAATAAGCAGACAAATACAAATACAAATACAATGTTAAGAAAAAAAAATTATAAAACACAATAAAAGGCATTTTGTTGAAGATGGTTAGGGGCTAATAATACCATGTAATTAGTGTTAAATTAGAATACAACTAGAGATAATTAGTGATAAAGGGGCTGCGAGTGCAGGTTTGCATGTGCATTACCTCTCTCTCCCTCTCAGTCCTGGACAGATGCATCTGTTTGAGCATCTGAGACCTCTGTTCCATCACGAGCGTCTTCTCATAGGTGAAAGCTGATATGTCATTATCATGCTGCAGAGAGAAGAACAGACACATCAGTCAGTGAATCAATACAATGCTGAGCTGGAAAGAAGCTTGCGCAGTAAAAGCATCTGCTGTAGTGAGCAGCAATCCAACTTGCAAACCTGTTGTCTCCATAGCACTTTGTGTTTCTTTTATTTCTAACTTTTCTGTCATTGACTCTGACAACACAGTTTAATAACACAGCTGAATGGGACAGTGTTTGGCAGACAACCTGTAATTAAATGCTCCCACCACCACATTAATGCAGCATAATGCAGTAAAACTCTTTAGACTTTGCAAAATGAGTAACCACCCCAATGCACAAGTGAATGGGAAGATAGCCAGCACACTTATTCTGTCTAAAGGAGTCTTACCATCTCCACTACTTCCACCTCTGCATTTAGACGCAGGTGGTAAAGGAACATCTGGAGATCTTTCTTCATTTGGATGCTGTTGTCATCCATCTGAGCTACAGTGAAGATACGCATCTTACATTTTCTCCATACCTGGATGGCAAAAAAACAGGGCAGTCAGGGCCGGATGGATGGATTGATGATTAGGAGAATGACCAATATGAGTGGAACATGACTGAGACAGACAATAGTGTAAACGGGGTGAATGTAAAAGGAAAAAGGGGGGAAAACATGAAGCATCATTTGAAGGGATTAGGGATGTTGCAGAGATAGATACAACCTAAACACACACCGACCTTGTGTTGTCGCAGCAGAAAGGGTAGCAGCATCAGCATGCCTCCATCATGAACCACCCACCACACATCAATGGTGCCCTCACTCAGGCGGTCCTGGTTGGTGGGGAAACTGTCCACGTTCTTAGCTACAAGTAAGGCCTGATGCGCTGATGTGGTTTCCCGCACCGTCTCTGGGTGGATAGAGAGGGAGAGGAGTTTGTCTATGGGACACTGCCTAATGAATCAATATCTGCTATATATGTGAGCAGTGGCCTTCAGAGTGGAATGACAATAAATTAAATAAATCACAGATTTATTCCTTCTACATATTTTTCTGTTCTCAGTTAACTTGCATTAATTGTCCAAAATGTTCTACCGATTTCTATCTCCTCCTATTTATTCTAAGCTGTCTTCACCTCATTACCTATAAAATTCCTCCACGACTGTGGATCATTTGACTGCTTCCAGGTCCCAGGCCAGGCCATTAAGACTGTATTGTGCTTCATGCCTCCCAGCCCCGCAGACTGGATGAGGTGGGAGACACCATCTCTGAGGTTTGAAGACACCACAACGTGACAGAAACCCTTGGTCCGTTCTGCAGACATGGCAGACTTGATGTTCTGAATAAAGTGTGGGAGAAAACTAAGTAAAACTGATACATTTACTTTTACAAAAAATTAAACTTACAACTGATTTACTGACTAATTATAAAATGTTTACTGATGGGTCTGAACAAGGCCAGTGAATCCAACAGTCAGTATAGCTGAGAATTCACCATATGCACAAAAAATTATATTAAAACTTACTTTTTTTAATTTAGCCAGTAGGTGGCAGAGGTAATCTGCTTGTCCTAGAGCACAAATCTCATTTGACACAATACATTTGCTTGTGGAGTCAACTTTAAATACTGTTGTTGTTTAACTGCTGTTTAACTATGGATTTTTAACAAATCATAAAAAAGCCAACAGGAAACCCATTTGGTATTTTATGAACAGCTACAACTATAATTTCTGGCTAAACTTTCAACATACCTGCTCAGCCTTCTTGGCCTCTGCGTCTTTAGTGAGGTAAGTTCCCTCTAAAACATTTCCTACTATTGTCAGGCCCTTCCCTGCCTTTAGCTGAGTGCAGAAGGACAACAGACGAGGGTGTTTGACTGCTTGATCTGAGTCTATGTTCAGGAGCACCAACAACTGAGGCCTGATCACATCGAAAAACAAAAGAAGAGAAAAAAAAAAGAAATGGAAGGACTGGGTTAGATTTCATTTCGTTGCAAGGTGATAACAGAGCTTGATCTCATGCAGGAACTAGAGAATGTGACAAAATAGAAAGAAGATCAAGTTTGAATTGAATGGTGGTTTGGTCTATCGTACAAGCTGTTTGCCAGCCCAGGGTTAAATATGGTTTGGCTTTCAAGCCTTTCTTTCAGATAAAGTTGAAGCAGATGATTTATCATATTTACCCACTTTGTCTATTCCTGTCTTTCCTTTGTATACTCCAACAGGGACAGGGGACACTGTGTCAGCAGTAACCATAGCTGTGTGAAATACACACAGAAACACAATTTACCTCCAGTTCTTAGTGTGTGGTGGAGCCTCCTCAAGGCGAATGAGAGCGTAGCGTGCTGCATTAAGAGACAGGCCACGGATGCCATCACCCCACTCCTTCTCTGCCCTAAAGCCAACACACGATTGATGATGAGACAACACGAGATAAAAACAAAACAAGACACACAATGATACAACAAAATGCCAGTGATTGGACTTTACCAGCCAGTTTTACATATGTTGTGTTCACACCTGAACTTTTTAAAGTTGTGACAACATTGTGTGTGTTTGCTCATATGGTATAACCTGAAAAGGCTCAGAGTACTACAGTGACTCATCAATAGAACCCATTCTCAGTACCACAACATACAGTGCAAGATTATACTCTTCCGCACCATGAATGTGTATACTGTTACCCACTTTCTTAAAAAAAAGTGGGTTTCTACAGCAGAAACTGTACTGAACCATAACCTGAAGCGTCCTCTTGTTTCTCATCACCTGAATTTAATACGGGGATCAGTTCTGGTTTGTTTCCCTCTTCTCGTGTGATTGTTGTGTTTACACCAATGTGTGCATGTGTTTTCACACTGTTCTCGTTATGTTAATGCTTAAAGGAGACAGCTTGAGCCTTTAACCAATGACAAGTGAAGACGCCACAAGACAGCACAGGGTAGGTTCTTACTGAGGGGGTAGGGGACTTAAGAGGGGGCTGAAATTTAGCATGGCCCAAAACACAGGACTTGTCACCAGCACAGGATTAATGCAGTGAAAACAAAAACAGAACCAAGGAGGTCAAATCTTGTTTCACCTTGCTAAGTGTCTGTGGCAGTAACGCACCTATTGTGGCAGAGAAAAAAACTATTGAAAAACTACAAAATAATGATCCCTAAAATGTTTGGCTACTAAACCAAATGTTAGCAGCATGCCTAACAAATGTTATATGAAAGAAGATGTCTTGGCGTCACTCTCTTTTTGAGGCTTCTCATTTTTCCTTCTCTGTCAATGGAATTTCCTTGTCTAACTACACACCTTCTCTACACCTTAAACACTTCTGAACCTAACAAGTTCATGTTACCATTCTTACCCTCTGTATTCAATGTATTTGTAGATGCAGCCAGCGATGACCATGGCAACAATAGCATAGTACCAGGAGGAGATGAACATGAGTGCAAGACACAAGCTCATTCCCAGAAAGGACAGAGCCCTGTAGGACAGAATACACAAATTCAGTCCATTAACTACATACCCATCAATGTTTTAGAACTGAACTGTTTCAGGTTGTCTGCACATTCATGTCTTAATGAAATGAGAAGCTTAGACCTGAAACTAAATTAAAATGAATGAATGTAATTCACTGCTAACAATAGCAGTGTCCTGTTTTGTCCTCACCCTCCATTGTGGAACTAATCTCAATAAAGGTAATCATCTCACTAACCATATTAAACAGGTATGTCTGGGGTGTTTGTCGGGTTTGTGTAATTTCTGGCATGTGTCCTAAAATTTTCATACAGTCAGTCAGTCAGTGTGATCCATGACAGGTTAAATAAAGCTGTCAAACTGTTAAAACTTCCTTAAATTAACCTCAGGAACTTATATTATGAAAGTAATTATGGAGCATATTGAAGAGGCACCATACTTTTAAAAAGACAGTCTAATACACCTACCAATGGTAGTATTTGAAGCGTGGTCTCCAGTTGGGTGTTCGCAGCAGGGTCTGAACAGCACAGGCGAGGTTCACAAACAGGTAACACATGAGGAAAAACCTGTAGGAGGTGGGACGATAAGCCAAGAAATACAACTTACTTAAATCTAAATCTCCACTTTGAGAAATACAGAGGGGATCATAAGCTTTATCTGGCGATCTGATTTTATGAAAAGAGAGCATAGTAATACTATCCAAACAGATACTGACATAGAGAGGATAGGAGCCACAGAGTCCAGGGAGGCGATGAGGATGCCGATCTCACAGATCCCAGCAGTCAACAGCAGAGCCCAGGTGGGTTCTCCGTTAGCTTTCCCATGACCAAACACCTAACACGTGCACAGTCGAGTGTAATCACTGAGGATGGACATCTGAGAAGACTGTTTTGACTGTATTTGAGTTGCCTGTGTGCGACTGACCTGTAAGAAAGGCACAATGCCATCTCGTGCGATTGCCTGTAGCAGGCGTGGGGCACCGGTCAAACTCTGCAGCCCCGCTCCACAGCAGGAGAAGAACGAACCGATCACAATAACCCACGGTGAGGGCCAAGATAATGTGCCAATGACAAGGTTCCCTTTAACCGAATCACCAAATCTACAATAAAAAACAATGATATATGTTTTTTTTAGCATTGACAAGTAATCTACAGAATTTCAAATAGTTAATTTTAGTTACTTGAAGTCTACTGGCATTTGTTTTGTTGTTATTGTTAAAACAATTCCTTGAAAAAAGTCATTTCTTAGTCGACCTATTACAAAGTACTGTGAATGTATCCAAAGCCTGATTTACAGCGTTTTGGTCCTCGGTCCACCAAGCTTTAGGATCAGCATAAGGACATTGCTACTAAACACTATTAAAACATACCAGTAAGAGACTGCGTGACATGTTCCTTCACTACTATGAACACACGCACACACACACACACACACACACACACACACACACACACACACACACACACACACACACACAGGTCTGACTCCTACCTATCCAAACCTGTCCTGTTTCTATAAACACTAATGAACCGAGGAAAATAAATCCACAGCACAATATGTGCTCTGTGTGAAACTCTTACTTGTCTCGAAGCAAAACACCCTCAATGCAGGCACCAAATAATACTACACAGCTGATGTCTGGTAGGGACTGTTAAGGAGAGTAAACTCAAGAATTTCTATATCACATTGTTTAAGAAGATTTAAAAACAGCACACACAATATCCACAGCATTATCTATATACTACTGCTAGTTAACTAACTTAGCCACACCACTAGTTTTTTTTAATGTCTTATAAAAGGTAAAAGGATACAGATGATGGAGGTGGTAGCAATAGCCATGATGGTTCCAATGGGAATGGACTTTTGGGCATCCCTCAAGTCACCTGACCGGTTTGAACCAGCCATTATACCTAAAACACCAACAACAACAACTCTATGAGCAATGTTGTGGTACACAAGTACATAAAATGGTCACTTTAATTGCTGTCTCACCAGTGACAGAGGGGAAGTAGATGCCGACCAGCAGTGTGAAGAAGGTCATAATATCATTGACTACATATGGCAAGTGGATGTCCTTGGCAGGGTCACTTCCCCCAAAAGACGATAATGTCTTGTGTTCTACCAACATACCCAGGGGGCCATACTCTGACCACATATTTTCTGCAAAAGAGAGACAGAGTAATTAGAGTTCAAACAAAAAAGGTCACAAATTGTACCATGCAGCAGCTAAGCAGGTTTTAACAGAGTAATCTGATGTCTTTAAAATATCACAATATGCATGGCCAAGTTAAACTAGTCACCTTTTTAACTGTATGATAAATATCAGATTACTTAATAATTCAACATGTCACCTATACTGAAGCAAAATACATCGCGAATAAAAGATTTCAGTTTTTTAATTTTTTTAAAAGTTGCAAAAACATGTCCTTTTTTCATTCTGTATTATTAAGTGTAGATTGATGCACATCCTTTTAAAATTAAATCTACTACAAATTAGAGACTGAAAAAGGTGACAGTCTCCCAATAGTGTCTCAGGAGACGGGATTTCTTAAAAAGATGTTGAAAATATTTTTAAGCAAAGCCATTTAAGTGACACAATTTCATCAAAAACAGAGAAAGCAGAAGCGATAAAATAATCATGAATTCAACTATTTAGCACTTTCACATCTGGGCCCCAGTTATTTCACTAGAAATATGTCAGGAATTTGAGACGAGTAATGATTGGCCCACAGTTACATAACAGGGAAAATATTCTGAGTTGTGTTTAAAATATTGCAGTTCCTGATTGTGTGAAGTCTTTTTGAGAGATCAATCTTAACACATATTTTCAAAGTTTGAGTTTCAGTCTTCTGAATAGGTCAGAGTGGCGTTTTTGTTTGTTTTTTTATATTTCACCATATGCATATGCTGCTACAAAACCAGGGTTCCAACCTGAAATGACTCCACTGGTCAGTCCAGGTATGCCCTGAATCTCTGTGAGATTGTTGTTGACGAAAAATTCGTTGCAAGTGGCATTAAAATCAGGCCCAGAGCAGAACAGCTTCCATAGCTTGGTAGTGACTGTCACGTTGTCTATAACTTCTGTCTTAAGACACTTATCAAAGTCGTTATTCTGCAGAGTGCGATTCCCCAACATGCAAACACTGTGTGAAGAAAAGAAGAGAAAATTACATACCACTAATGCGCTGAATTTGCTGTTTCATATTACTAAAATATGTTTATAGTATATTTTAATAACAATTAAAAGTCACAGTATGACTGCAGGCTAAAATGCTATGATCATGGCTGACACATGTCTGACCGTATCCAGGGAACTGGAGAACTGCAAACTGGACTCACGGAAAATCTGGTGGCTCAAAGATGGTCTTGATGACTCCAGCGTAGATGGCAAGGATAGAGAGAATGACACAGGCCAGAAAGACTAAAGCTAGCTTGTTGACATATTTCACTCCTACAAAAACGACCACAGCCATCATTGCTAGGCAGCATGAGCCATAAACACGCATGTTATTTAGCATGGCATTCATCTCATCCTCCTTTCTCTCTGTTACGAAGATGGCAGCTTTAGGCACAATGTAGGTCTGAAATGCAGAAGACAAGACAAAACAAGAGAGAAAGAAAAAAAAATACACGTCACCTTCAGTAAGAAGCCAAAAAGTTTATACCGGTAGTTTCAGTTGCGCATTTAGCGTCTTAGTTTTCTCCCCAGCACTTTCACATTTTGGCAGTAATTGTTTAAGGTTAATGACCAGAACAGAAGGCCCTGAAATTGAATTTCAGGCACAATGTAGTGTCACTCACCAGTAGAATCTCTATAGTACCCAGGATGTACATAGACCCAGCAAAGGTTGTCCCCAAGTAGAAGCAGAGACCTACAGCCCCACCAAACTCTGGACCCAAAGATCTGGAAATCATGTAGTAGGAGCCTCCAGCTGGGGAGAAAAAGAACAGTGGGAATAATTTATATGAGTAATAGTATGCAGACTTTTTGCTGGCATTTGTGTCTTTATTAGATAGTTGCCAGTGAAAAGTAGACAGGAAATCTGAGTGAAGACATGGGATATTACATGCAGCAAAAGTCCCCAGCTAGAGTCAAACCCAGGACACTGGGTTACATGCAAAGCACTGTAACAATTCAGTTGTGCAGGCACTTCCTAACAGGATCTTAACTTCTGCCAAGCCCAAATTTCAGGAACTTGCAAATATTGTAGTTTTCACCTGTATTTGCATTAAGAAACATTGTTTTCAAGACATGGTAAAACCCCAAGACTAACATTTTCTAATATACTGAAACCAAGACAAAGTGATGTTTGTCAGCAATTGGCAACAAGCAGAAAAGGACAATGGGGAGTAAAACGTCTGCTGAAGCCACAGCACCTGATCCAATGAAACATATTTTAATTTCATGGTCACAAGACATAAAACATTGTGTTGCATCACAGTTTCTCCTCTATCCAGAATTTATCTTCTATGAAAAAGCAAAGCATCCTACCTGGCACAACCCCGTTTGTAGCGATTGCGCTCATGGATATGGCCGTCAGCATGGTCTGTGGAGGGAGGCAAGTAAAGGACAAAAACATCAGGGAAAAACAAGTGATACTCTTGTTAGATACTATTAATTAGATGGACAGAAGTTTGCTTGAAATGTGCAAATTTAATACCCAGTTTTGGCTCTAAATACTATATTAAAGGGCATTTGTAATATTATCTCCAAATTAAACCCTATTTGAAAATAATTTCCTCCTTTGGGATCTGCTATACACCTACCAATTCTTTATGGCAATTATGTTTTCATACAATAGGATCTTTGGGAAGGTTAATCTGGTATTTAGCCTGCAAAATTACTTCTTAAGGGTTTATGCTTTAAATCTTGAAGATCTGTAAGGGATATGAGCATTTCCATGAAATCAGTCATTTTGGGCTGAGGATATTTACATCAGCCTGTTACCTAATAGTGCCTGGAAAGGACAGAACGGGCAGAAGGGCAAGGGAGGTGGCAAACAAAAAATACAAAGCAAAGAAAGGAGACAAAGACAAGAAAGAAAGGGGGGGAAAAGTGTGAAGGAGAAAGAACAGAAAGAAAGGAGAAGGAAGTGGAGAAGGGGACCAAGGACACGATGACCAAGATAGAACTTGCGCTTTATGCAGGGTGTCTGGTTAAAAGTGGCAGACAAGCTGGAGGACAGCCAGTTACCTGACAGCGTTCCCTCCCTCTTCCTCTGAAACCCTAATGCCATTGCCTACAGCAGCTTGGATTTGACCACTAATGGCTGTCATGTCCTTATGGGTAACTCTTCAGTCAGCTCACACTTGCCATAGGTCACTTGGACTGATGACTTCTCCTTTTTACAGCCACCTTACACATTTTTGAAAATCATTCAGTAAAGGGACTGAAGGATTTAGCTGAGAGTATAATCCATTAAAACGTCAATAGAAACAGTCTTCCACAATAATGATAATAGGCTTGTGTTTAATGCCAAATAAAACACTTTGTTTTACATAAAAAATGTAACATCAATTTATAATTCAATAATGAACATGGAAAAAGAACAACTCATATGGTTCCTACCTCTATTAACTGAAACCAGGTGTTAATGTTTGTTATACAGTAAATATAGTGCTGATGAGGACACATTTAAAAACCAGGTGCTGCCACTGACCTATAAACACAATGCAGCTACTGTAGACATGTGGCCGAGAAATACACAGCCCAAATAACAGACCCAATCATAATGTGATATTAATATTCTGTACGCTGTATTCTGGCCTACTGAAAGAATGAGTATCTCACTGAACATACTGTACATACTTAAGGTTGTGTGTGTGTCTGTACATGTGTTTTCTCTTTGTCTGTTTCTCTGTACAGTGAGTATGTCATTACTATGTAAGGCCTGGTCTTATTTGAGCTCTTCAGACCTGACGATCTTTGTTTTTATCTTAAAAGTGTCTTTTCATTTGATTTCAGTGCTTCACTTATGAGAGAGTGAATGTATCAACCAGCAGAAATGTCTAAAATACAAATAGTCATATTTAGACTACACAATCTGCTAGCAATCTAACGAGGACCTACATTTTACTGATGTAATCATTACTGCTGTATGACTCTACATTAATGATGCGATGTGACAATGATGACAATGAACGGTTTCACTTTCTGAACTCAGTAAGCCAGAACTGCTTTAAATCAAAATTGATTAAATTCCTTTTAGATTATTTTTAGACTACTCTGGTGTTGGGACTAAAGACCACTAAATATGACCTATAAGCCGGTGGCAGATGTGGAACCATCAGAACAGAGTCAGATTCAGTCTAAGCAGTGAAAATGAACATTAATCTCTGATTATGTAACAGGGGATGCAGTGGAGGGTAAACCCTGCTAACGCACTTCAGCTAGACTATAATATATAAATGGAATTCCCATGCTTCTTGTTTTTAAGAAATCTAATATTTCTTCCTAACATTAATTATACAGGGCTTTTTCTTTTATTCTGATCATTTTCACTATGTAGTTAGAAACTGAGTAATTAATTAAATAAATACAACAAATTGTGTTTGGTATTTATGGGTTTTAGTATTTCCTCTTTCAGCTACAAGGGGAACGGAAAAAAATGTAATCTTCAATTGATCTGCTGTGGCGACCCTGAACTCACAGGATTTTCAAACTTCACCAACAAAAGCTAATTTAACTGCAAGTTTTACTTGTAATGGAGTATTTAGAAATCGCAGTATTTGTACGTTTAGAGAAAAAAATGAATCTCCAGCTGACTAATGGAAGAATCTTCTTTATTATACCAATGGGTTTCAGCACAGGGCCTTTATCAGGGTACTTGAGCATTTTATTGACTGGTGAAGTAGCAACAGTTACTGATACTAAAATGTGTCCACTTTGTCATTGTCAGTTGTACTGTAACTGAAATTGATCATGTCATGTCCTCCATGACGAGGCAACGACCAATCAACTGAGATAGTACATAGAGGTTATTCTTTGTACTTTCCCTGATTAAACTGAAGTAATCCATTGTCTACTGAGGGACTGGCAAATATTACCAGTGTGAGTGTGCACTTTGCAAATGTGGGGATTACAAATCAAGCCGTCAAGTGCAATTAGAAGCTAGCAGTGTATAGGAGAGGAATAGTCACAATAGCTAAATATAGGAGAGCTCAGCGGCCACTGAGTCAACTTGCCAGTCACTTATTACTGCCACAAATCCAACCTTTGCACCCATCTGCCCTTGAATCAGCTTCCGCTTCAGTGTCATCAAACCACTTAAGCGCACAGACATATTCATGTTCAAATGCATTCATAAATCATTTAACACCTGGGTAAGTAATCACACTCACTCTTATAAAAAATATTGATGCCACTGTCCGAAATGACTTAAAACCCACAACCCTTAACAGACTAGCTCTGAAATGCTGTTTCTATGCATAAAAAGTTACACTTTTAAACCTTTGTTTAATTTTCACTTTCCCAGCTAAAATGGGTAAAATATAATTAATTAGAGAGTTAAGTCACAGTGGATGAGCACTTACACATGAGCAGCACAAGCCAACGATAATCAGTGACTCCAAGATGCCGGCGGTGCCGACAATCCAAGTAAGGCGCAAAAACAGGATGACCCCCAGAATATTTTGAAGGCAGGGGAGGTAGACACCCATGAAGGTCCCCATCTGTGGGCTCTGTAGAAGAGGGCAAGGGAAGAAAGTGGAGAGGAGCGAGAACACAAGTTAAGAGACAATTCAGTCAAGAATTATTCCACAAAAATAAAATCTAGAGCCAAAAATCTCTTTTCCGCAAAACAGTGGACTAACTATGATGGTACAGTTTAACTAGGGGTTGTATTTTTGGTTAAATAAAAATAATCACAAAAAAATGAAAAATCCAATAATTTGCACAATGCACAATACATGTAGTATTATTATCTAAAAAAGTGATGGAGATCCCATTTTAAAAGAAAATACATTATAGTTGTTCCTAGGCAAAGTATTACTTTAACCAACTCTTTGGTAGGACAGCAGACATACTCAGGGAAATGTGCTTACAAAGCAAAAACTGCTGCTATTAGCAATGTGGAGACTGTGCTTAAAAACATGGATCTTTCACTAAAATAAGTTCACATTACAAATGGAACACTTACATTTACTTTTGACTCTATAGTGCCTAGTGGCAAAACGTATTAAAAATCCTTCAATTCCTTCCACCCCATAAGGGTTAGGGTTAGGGTCCGTGTAAGAAAGTAGTTTCGCAACAGCATGTAAACAAGAACAAGCAACAGGCATATATTAAACTGTCCTGGCAAAAAACGGTAACATGTTAAAATAATCAGCTCCAACTAAGATCCAGCTACTTTTCTATCCATCTATCTCCAACTGTACATCACTAGTTCCACTGGTCCAGACAAAGAGGAGAGACAATGGCAACAGTTTCATCCACTTATTTCTTACCAAGCTGTCCCAGAAAGCCAATGGGAGGTGCCTGAGGCCTATTTCCATGAAGGGGACCGAAAAGGGCAATTGGCATGGGACTGAGGATGCGGTTACAGAAGCATCTATGTGCTGCATGGCAGCACTGTTACTACTTGTACTACTACCAAAACATAAGAATCAAAAGCTTCTTTAGGAGAAAGTGTATAAACTCTCTGTGGGACGAGGGCAACACACAACATTGTGTTGACAGGATAAACAGAAGATAGCACAGGGCTGCGGGACTGCCACTGTTTTTATAACTGCATTATATCATGGACTTTGACCCATGTGCTCTGACCCAACTCACAAATCAATAGTTCATGATATGAACATAATAGTTCATACTGGTATTTAGTATAAACATCACTGCTTTATAGCCTTTAAATCTACCTTAAGGGCAGCTTTTTATTTTGTAATTACAGATTCTGTTGTCCACTGCTAACAGGAGCATTATTGAAATAAAGCTGACTCTTAAGAATGCAATATGGTGGTGGAGTGGTTAGCGTTGCCGCTTCAAAGCTAGAAGATCCTTGGTTCGAGCCCACTAGCTGGCTGCGGCCATTCTGTTTAGACTTTATATGTTCTGCTCATGCTTGTGCGAGTTTCTTCCAGATACTTCGGTTTTTTCCCACAGTCCATATCCAATTCATGCATGTTAGGTTATTTGGTGTGAATGGTTGTGCAGCCCCTTAAATAAATTGGCAACCTGTCCAGGGTGTATGCTTCCCTTTCCATTTCAAACATTAAAAATTTTGTTCAATCAACATAACCTTACTAAGCTAAAGTGTAATAATATTTAATAATGTTTAAGCAAGATTTAAAGCTACAATATGGGATTTAGGATCATAGCACTAGCATGAAAATCCATCTGTTCTGCCCAGCCATTCATCTCTATGCTTTTCTACTGTCTTTAATGCACTTCACCACACTTCGTACAGCCTTTAGGCTATTAGTCATTATAAACCCACAAAAAACAAGAACGCTGCAATTTCAGAGTAAGCATTATGAGTATTAGTTAAGTAAAGACACAAAATACTATGAAGACGATAATAAGGTACAAACCTGCAACTGCAGGCCTGCATTGATTATCACTGATTATTATTTTTGGTTATCCAAAAAGCACAGTACCTAAACTGCACTTGAAACCTCCAATATAGATAGGATATGTAACAAGCCTCTCTGCTCTACCTTAACAGCCTTCTTCTTGGACCCCTCATCATCATCAGCTTCTTCGTGCTCCTGGGCGCCCTGGGAGAGATTGGTGTAGTTTGCGAGTTTATTGAGGAGAGATGACACCATGGGGTTACTGTCCATCTCCTCCTGCAATAAGGAAAACAATTCTGCAATATTACTCTATTGTTTAAGGATAAAAACTCCTTCCAGTTATAATACATACAACATATCAAATATTCGGGGTTTTTTTGTTTTTTTTTTTACAATTTTTAGACTTTAATTTGTCCTTTAGTCGGTTAGTTACATGATTCTAACAAAGAAAAACTATTCCAGGATCAAAATAAAAAGTGCAATATTTAGCTCTCTAACTGTTCAAAGCATCTTAAAATAACATGGCTGCTTCAGCCTCATGCACAGTGGTAAAAAGCGAAGCTGCAGTGCCTAATTGATTCTATACAAAGGCCAGTGACCACATAGCAGGAAAGTCTGCCAAATGGCAGAAGAAAGTACCTAGTAGCCAAGGGTCAGCTGAGTTAACCTCAACAAATACACTGTTTTTTTATGGCAAATAAACCCTTTGACTGGCACATTGTTGAGTTAACAGAACATTGTCAATTCACCTGTCACCTCCTTCTGTACTATTTATTTGGCTCACCACAGTTTACCATGACGTTTTAGCCAACTGTGCATTATTGAATACTTTGGGCTTCATTGGTCTAATTAAAGCTTGAGCGACTTGCAGTGAAAGATTTCTGAAAAATGAAAAGGGTACCAATATATTTGCAGCTTTTGTTCTGCAGTGTAGGGTTTCTCCTTCACGTCTTATAACATTCTGCCAAAATGAATCCCACAGCTATGCCTCAATGTTATGTAAAACATCTCACTGCCCTGTGTATAAGAGCAATGTCACATTAATGATGCAGAAAACTGTTAAATGGTTACCTCAAAGAGAGCCATGTTGGTGCCATCATAGCTGTTGCCTTTGTCATTTTCTGTGTTGTTGATAAAGGGACTGTTTTCCTTTGGGACACCATCACCTGTGGAAACACAAAACAGGTGTTGTTTGTTGGATTAAATGCAGTGTAGTTTCACCATGTCATGTAACTAAAGAGAAAGCAGGGTAGTGGCTCACAAATATAGTCTGTCCAGGATTTCACTGTGCTTTTTTGTGTTTTTTGCAGCCTAAAATGACTGATTTCACAACAGCTTTTCTAAGAACATGTCTGTATCATGTTTTAAATTGCATGGCTGCACAGAATTAACAGCGGACTCGTTGAAGTAATTGTTGTGATTGCAACATCACAAATTCCTGGACATCATGCAAAAAATACAGTCATACATATTTGTAAGAAGTAATAGTTTTAGGTTTGCAGGATCTGTTCACACCACTTATGAAGCATATGCTTGTAAGTTTTGTATTAGAGATGTCACAATCACAGTATTTTAACCCAGTCCAGGCATTTCGATCTTATCATTTATCACTAAATGAAGAAAATTACATTTTTAGCATAGTCAGCCTGCAATATACATACAAAGCAATTCACAAGCTGTTCATTCTGAAAAATACAGCACATCAGTGCTTACAGCAGTATTTTGTAAGATGTCCTACAGTGCTTAGCATATACAGTATGTGGTAATGGTCAGTGTTGGTCAGTGTGGCAGGATGAATTCCTGAACTCCAAACTCAGTCAAGCTAGAAGTGCTTTCTGTTTTTCAAATGCCCCAGAGTCACATTGGAGTCTCAGCTCACGTGTATCTGTGTTTTATATATAACCTGTTAATAAACAATAATGATGAGAGTTTCTAATAATGCGGACTAATAATTTACACTTCAACAAAAAAAAAAAAAAAAAAAAAACAAGACGTGGAGTGTGCTAAGAAATATATCTCCTGGAAAAAAACACTTCTTTTATGATTATGTAAAGAGATTATTCCAAATATACATTTATCCTGCTTATGATCCACTGAAATGATTTAAACAAAATGATGCATTTTCTACCACTTTAAGAAGGGTTTACCATCTTTTGGCCTTCATCCAGTTTACTGAAAATGTAGGTACCTTTAAACAAACTTTAGAACCCCCACCTTTATGCCAACCTTTCAAGAAATGTGGAGCACAGAAAATGTATTGCTTGTGAGCAGAACAAAAAGACTTAACTTTGTGGTAAAGCAAAATTTGATTTTTAAGACACATAAATGCATGCATACAATATGATTTTGTTACTTCTCACGTTCAAAAAATAAATAAATAGATAAGAATAAACGTTAAATGAAATGCTTTCAGCAACTGTACCATGCTGCACACAGCAATAAAGCAGTCTTCACAAAGGATGTTATAGCACCTACAGTAGCTGCGAACAGCATTATGGCTGTTAAGTACACTACGATACACTGAGCAAACTGGTTGTGAAGAAAAAGCTTAGAGCCTAGGTGGCTCTACATGAGGAAAACATGTCCAAGTGTAAATAGTGACATGTCTTGTGTGTGAAATGTGATGTCATGGTTCCTGTAAGCAAAGGTAGACTCAGATATACAAATAACTGTGATGCTGCTGTGAACAAATAATAACAAATACATAACAAATTAATTTGTTCAGATTTCCGGAACATGGACCAATCTAAGCTTGAGGTTAAATCATTTTATTTAGTTTTGTTTTCTAAAATCGGATTTAATAGTTTTTCAGAGGGTTCAAGAAGAGTAAGAATCAAATAAATCCAGGCTACCGTTGTCTTAAGCTATGTCACAGACTGAAAAGTGCAGTAGAAGCCGTTCTGCCGTGCAACATGGGTAGTAATAAAATTCTGTTGGTAAAACTATTTGCAAAACAAACAGGCACAAATGTTTCATTGTGTTTCATTGATTATAAAATACTATAAATAGCAGCCAATACAAAAAACATCAAATCAATAAAAAAGGGGTTCAAAAAGCATAAAAGTAAAAATACACAAAAAGCTGGTGATTGTGAATGTCTTAGACTGAGGAACAAGAAATCCATACATGAGCCACAAAGACCTAACACAAGGATAACGAAGGCAGAAAATCAAACAGACAACAATTCCCTCTTCTAGATACAGCAAATTGGAGCTGCCGCAATGCAGTGACTCCTGCAGCCATTTAGAGAGAAACAGCCTCCATCTCCGCACTGATCGCATCACAGAATAATAACTCCAAAACGGACAGGTTGAAAGAAATAAGTGACCAGATGTTTAAGTTACCTCTAAATTTCTTTTCAAACTCAACCTAGTACGCCTGAGGCATAGAAGAGTTCTTGACAACTCAACTTCATCAGCTGCTCTTTATCACTTTAACACTGAGATTAGTTTTCATTGTTAAGTAATGTGCAGTGTTAAATGCCCTTTATCCCATATGTGCCGCTGTTTATTAACTTAAATTAGAATCTGAAGTATCAACACTCCTTGATCTCAATTTTACAAACATTATCTGGTTGGTTTATGTTTATGACAGCCCAAAGAAATCATTTAGAAACTTTACCTATTTGGTCCCCATTATTCACCAAAGCAACACATCATGACAGCAACAAAACAACCAAATATTCACAGCAAGACAGCAGAATTTTAGGGTTCAATTTCAACCCCCTGACACTGTTGAGTTATCACAACCACAGCTCTTTGCCTGGTAGTCTCCATTCATCGAGGACGTGTATTGTGAACTGTGACTGCAGAGAGGATGTCATGGGTAACTTTCACTGTTTGTTCCAGCTGCAGAGGGAATAAGAGGCTTGCAGTGTGGCTTAGCCACTGGTAATCACAGAGAAAGTCAGTATGTCCTTGTACTGTGTAGCTCTTTAAAACTCAGTCTGAGTGCAAGAACAGAACATATTAGCTGAGGGCACAGAGTTTCTATAAGCTGGAATGATGCGGAATTAATTTAAGATAATGACCATTCTGCTTGGTACTCTGAGGATGTTATTGATTAGCCCTGTAGATGCCGCACATCACAGGTGATCATTGTCTTAAATGACACGGACTAAATCCTCTTGGGGTCCCACCTACAGGCTAAAACTGGCAGCACTGTTTCTAAATAAGGTGTAGTTTCCGCTTCTTTAAATATGCCTGTGAGTAAGGTGCTTTAGACGTCAGTCAGGAAGCGATCACAACCGATGGAAATAACCTAAGATAGAATGGCTGTATTACAGTTGCTAAAAAACCAAAACCAAAATAAAACCAACACAATGCAGTTAGGAAAATATTTAGTGGAATATTGATGTTGTTCAATGTAAGTTAAATTATTTTAACAAAGAAATTTATATAAGTTGCTAAAGGAAGAACAAGAAAAAGCTTTTTACTTTTTTAAGCTTTACAAAACATCCATCCACCCATTTAACCTCTTATTCTGTTAAGGGTCACAGGGTTGCTGGTGCCTATCCCAGCTTTCACTGGGTGAGAGGCAGGCTACACCATTCATGTTCACACTTACAGGAAATTTAAAGTAACCTCGTCAGCTGGAGAAAACCCACTGAATCATGAGCAGACCTTGTCTGGTTTTGCAGTTATTTTTATGCGATCAACAGCATAGAAAACATTTTAGTGGAATTGTGCTTTAACAGTATATTTTTCTCTGCTTCGTTTTTGCTTCATCATGGCTGAGATTTCCTGTCCTTTAAGTTTACAGTAAAATCCTTTTAAATAGCTGAGGGCAACAAATTTTGTCCCACCTTCTCCTTGACTTTTAACTGCACTTGGACATAACCATTTCAAAGTGGACAAAGGTGCCAGCTACCACAACTCCTTCCAGTAGACCAAATACTGCAATTACTGCAGGCAAATACTTTTGTAGGCTGCACAATAAAGAAAGCGCACAGGCACAAAAGCACAGTGGAATGCACTGGATGAAGATGAAGAGGGTCTGTCTATTCATGTCTGTCAGTCTGTCTACATTTAATCCTGACTGTTGGTTTGTAACTGTTAACATGTGTGTATGTCTGAGTGTGTTCTGGTTTGCTGTAGCCAATGGTCCTGTGGGACATGGTCCAGATTCATATACAGTAGCAGTGACTCTGACCTAGTTAACAGATGTTAGCCTCTGTGCACATTACACATGTTGACATTTACATTTGACTAATTCACTCAGCCTCATGGACATTTGTATTTATGTCCAAACATGAGTCCAGTGGGACCGCATTGTTTCACTAATTGGACCTTCAAAACATCAGGTGATTATAATTATTATATTATATCATTATTATAACACAGTGGTCAAAAATAACTGACCAAACTCGGTTTGTCCACTTGCTTTAACCTCATCAACACATAAAGAACTGAGCCAATTGAAGCTTCAAAAGAAGGAAGCCATTCCTCCCTTTGGGTTGGAATTGGAAAAAGTTTTAGATCATTATGGGCCAAAATCTCTTCTACAACTCTGTCCACTGCAGCTCCCTGAGGAACCCAGCTCAGTTATAACGACCATTTACATACTACAGGCTGCTCAAAGTTGTAACATCAGCTGTTCTCACGTGTACTGAGAAATGCTGTAGGTGCACTGCACATATAAATGGGTTCAGAAAGAATAATATGTAAATGTTGGAAAATGTGCACCTGGTCTGCAGGAGAAAGTGAAAGAAAGTAGAAGATTGTGTTTAAAGTTTTTGATCTGATAGAACTCTTAATTGATAAAAACTATGTTCAGTTTTTAATACCTAGTAAGGTCTCTAGATAAATGAATCACATGAGAAAGAAGTGTCTGCTATTTGTGCTCCATAATGTGTGTTCTTTGAAATCTATTTATAATAGATGGAAGTGAACTCTTTAAAACTTCCATCACTCAAACCACTGCTGGGGTTGAATTCACATGAAATCCTAAAACCACACTGAAGCAGTTAACCTGATTCTGAATTTTGTCTGAATTCAGACAACTCATTATTTACTGAATTATATCTGCACTGAACAAGTATTTTTCTTTCTGTAGATGCCTCTATTGTGTCTGTCGTCTTCGTGAGTTCTATTATTTCCAAAGCACACAAAATAATTTTGGTCAGTAAGGGTAATCCAACAATCAGGGGCTGGGCCAAACAAAGCCTACAGTTATGATTTGCAAATTTCTTGCATAGCTAGGTCCTGACAGGGGTCAGGAGTGGGCACATTCTCCTTCATTGTTTTCAAATATCCTATGTCAAAATATAAAATTCAGCGATGAGAAGTCAACCAAGGCTAAACACATGCAAATCACTGAATCCCTGTGAATATTTCGTTTCCTATTGGTGTGAACATAGTGTGAATATAGTGATGATTCACACAAGACCTTACAGTACCTGCTTCAGGTACAGTAACTTGTAAAATAAATCCACTGAGGATTATGTCCTACCTATGCAGCTCTAAAAAGCCTTTGTGGTTGGCTAATTCATTTAAGTGTTTACTCTGACTGCTCTTCATATTTTCAGGAAAGGTAGTGTACAATAATACATGCTAATAAGCCAGGTATTTCTATTAGGAGTCACAGAAACCCAACAGCTACATTTATCAGGTTGCCAAAAACTGAACTGTTTATCACAGCTTTTAAGTGTATGGAAGTCTACAGTGTACTAGGTGACCGCTAAAAAGGTGACATTGCTAGAAGCTATATGCTCAAGCTCAAAGCTCAAAGTAGTTACATGAAAACATTTCAGTTTAATTCCATGCATATATATAATGTGTTAAAAAAGTACTCATTTAGGTTATTCAACCGACCTTGTTTCATATATTATTCAAAGTATATCAACTGTATTAGTACCAGATGTTGCATGTTTTATAAGAACAGAATGAATTCTACGTCATTAGTTAGGCTTGATGAAATAGGTACACAGAGATACTGTATATATGTAAGTGTAACTTACTTTATGAAGTATTGTTAGACTAGACTCAGTATAATAGATTTAAACATCTGGTATTTAAGTAGCATTTTGTTTCAATCACAGTCAATGATGTTACATAAGGGAGTGGGCGTCCCTGATTCTACTACAGCACACTGCACCGTACAAGGTGGTTAGGAGACACAACAGTAGTTTGTAGTAGTTCCATGGCTGAAGAAGCGGTGGAAAAGTTTGGGCTAAGGTCAGACTACATCAGTGCTCTGCTCACCGGCAGGTATAGGTGCACTTAGGATGCAGTACTGGTTGGGTTAGCCTCCCTAGTCACTGTGGTGATAAATGACCGTGCATCCTATTTATAACCACTAAGCTGAATGCTGTGACGATGCTATAAGCTGCCTAACACTGCCGGACTTAGATCAAGACTCATTGCATCAATCAAAAGGCAACAAAGGAGAAGGAGGAAACACTCCAAGTGTAGACATTACAAATCAAAAATCAGCTGCTTTAGTTTAAGAATGACATTGAAAGCAACTTTAACGTTACTATGTTAATGTAATACTAAAAGAACTGCAAAGCTCTTTGCTGATTAATACTTCTCATTCACTTACACAATTCAAAATAAATCTAGCAACACAACTCGTACTTTAAGGCCAGTTCAGGTTTTGGTGGAACAATTCATCCTGAGGAGAATCATTACACAAGACAAACAACTAGCTCTAATCCAGGTGCGATAAAGAAAGATCATCAATAAAACTGTACATAAACACATAAACCTGTATAAAAACACAGCTAGAAATCAGAATATACACACTAAACGTAACTAAATATGCTTATTTTAGTCACAGTTTAATTGCTAATATATAGTTTAGTTTAGATAGTGGCAACTGAAGTTCTTTAAGTGAAGCTTACCCCTTCGTCGAGAGCCTCCCCTCTGCTCCATTCTGAGGAGCAGCGCTGGAAAGGGGGGTTGGAAGGGAGGGGGTCGTAGTAGTGGTCGCCAGGGAACTCCAGTAATGGGAGCCCAAAGTATACAGATATTGCTATAGAGGTGCAGAAATCAGGAATGCTGCCTGTGCAGTGTGGACAGTGTGAGGATCAGCTATTTCTATGACAGTGTGTGTGGGTGCTTGAGAGTGTGTGTGTGTAAGTGTGTGTGTGTGTAAAGACGCCTGTGACGACAAAGTCAGTGACATCAGCCATGCATCATAGAGCACCCTGACCCTCCCACCGACAGACCTGCACACACAAACACACACATACACAACTCCCTTCCCTCACCCTGAATTTCTGATCCCTGCTCCTTACACACAAGCCTGCATGTTTTAAAACACACACACACACACACACACACACACACACACACACACAAAGGGGCAGGAGCAGAGAAAGTGAGGGAAGCAAAAGGCAGTAGTACAGACTGTAAAGCTTTATGAAAGTGTAGTAGCAGAAAGAAGGACAGATGGATGGATGTCCATACGTGTAGGACAAACAGGAGATACAAGGCAGCAAGATACACAGCAAAAAAAAAATGAAAGAACCAAAAGCAAAAGTAAAAATTACATTTGTTTAACATAAAAGCACATTTGTGAACTTGTGGTGCTGAGACGATGGACAGCACATGCCTTCCAAAGTGAAAGCTGTGCTGTATATCATTTTTAATCAATACCTGTTCATTATTCTGAACTGCAGGTGCTGCCCCAGTGAGCAGATTCATTTACAATCTGACCTCCAGGGTGACATAGGTACAATATGCCAATCAATCAGCAAAACACAAGCACGAAGGACAGCACATCTAAGCTACCTGACAGACAGGGATTTACATGATGCCTTTCTGGAGCCATGCAATTTTAAGCCTATTTTTAATAAAGATTTAAAGGGTGACTTTTTTCTTGCTTTCTGACATAATCTGAACTAAAGGTTCCTCCAAGTGATGTCATCTGGAGGCATTTTCCTGCTAGAAGTAGACAGATATTTTGATAGTCAAAAGTTCAAAATCAGTGAATGCGTCCTATAAAGATGTTTTAATGTTAGCAGACATTGCTGTTTTAACATCAATACAGTAAACCTCCCCAAAGCGCATATGCCCTATATATGTGTAGGAACACTGGGCTTTTAAGTTCTCTGCTTTTATTTATATCATCATAAATTACTACTACTGGAATAAAAATGTAAACATTTAAATATTCTTGCTGAAATTTTATGATTACCATCAAGCAACAAAAAAATATACACAGGATCAATGGTGGTATCAGATTGAGCATCACCGGTGTTGGCAAAGTTGAATTAGAGACCTGCCACTGTGTGCTTCAGCCCCACAACTACATATCTTTCATAGTACTCTGCTCTCTACCTTTGTCTTGCCTTCCCATTAATCTGTCCGTCTAAGACATTGTGAAGTAGACACTAATCTCTTAACCAGATTAGACTAATCCTGAACTTTTTATAAAACACAGAAGTCATGTAGCGGTTCCAGACTTGATGACAATACTGCTTTGACGATATGATAAAACTGCAGCGCTGCACACTTCTGGCCGGTGGCCGCCTATGTTTTCAGGTGAGCATCTTTCAAAAGCCTGAAACATAATGTCTGTCAGGCACAGTAGGCTCATCACGTTGGTTTTATATACAGGACACAGAGAAAGTCTGGATAGTAAAAAAGAAAGGAAAAAGAAACTTTCCACAAGTAGTCTCCACCCAACTGTCACTACATGAAAGCTGGGCGGGTCACTCTGAGGATAAAACAGAACATCCACTGCCAGCAACACTAAATTGACAGATGTGGTAAGGCAGGGCTTATAGAGGGTCTATGAAAGTAGGAAGGATTATTAGTATCAGGCTGCGCTTGGTGTCAGATAACTGATGATGTAGTTTTGTTTGTCTCTCTGTGTGTATGTTGTATTTAATGATGTCCTAAGCCTTCATACCCTTCAAGTTAAAAACACTGTCTATTATGCAACACTCAGCAAAGAAGAGAAAGAAAGAACAGAAACAAGGGTTACATTACAATATACACAAACGCACTCATGTGTTGGAATGATATCTTACCGTTATGTTTTTTAGACAAAATTTCTATATTTTTATATTATTTTTTTTAGTTTTTCGATTTTTAATAATGTATGTATAAAAATTTGTGTTTTCATTTCTTTTATTATTTACAAATAATTACAAATATGACTGCAAAAGAAACCACTGAAAATGTAGTAGCTGGTACACAATAGTTATGTAACTTTACAGTATATACTGTACAACCTGAAGTATATAGTAAACATTCTTATGTACTTTAAAATGCAAAATCAGATATCATCACAAGTATAGTGAAAGTACAAGTACAGTTTTTGTTTCTGAGGAAAAGTTTAAATGAGATTTCCCTACAGAGACACCACATTAACAAGGTAGATCCATCTTTCTCCAGACGGTGTCACTATCTAGCAATTTGAGATAAACTGTGTGCATTCAAACATCTCTCTTTACTATGAACTGTAGCTGAATTTGGCAGATTCAACTCATGGATCATATCCTGACTCACAGCAGACCTATCTCTAAGAATTATTTAATAACTCACAGTCCATCCACTTTAAATGTAGCCAGAGAAAAGTAGTGGGATGTGAGCAACCACGTGGTGGTCTTACAAATTCTGGTTCATGGAGTATAGTATGAGTAGGTTTAATAGGACATTGGAGGCCTTAAGATCAGTGAAGAAGGAGCTTCATCTGCTCACTATTGCAGTACTTTTAGTGTAAGCATGAATGTTCTATATTTAAATTATTTCCTTTAAAAAACAACACTGTATCATACAGTGAGTTTAGAGGTCAGCTACAGAACAGTCAGTTCTAAGGTAGTGCAGATTGAACATCAACCACATAGACTATGCAGAAGAGTTGTCTCTTCAAACTCAGTTTGAGCTGGTTAAATGAGGACTTTGTGGATCCATTAATATATTTTGATCTAGTAAGAGATCATAATATCTTACATTAAATAGTTCTTGGTTTCTCACTGATCATAGAGCTGGTAAACAATTAGTGGAGAAACAAAGATTTCACAGTAATTCAGGGAAGATTTATTAAAACACATAACATTAAAGCAAATCAATACTTAGTGTGCTACATTGTAACTGCTGCTTAATGTCTAAAACCACTGCTCTGTATGGTATGCATGTGCATGTGTGTGCATCAAATTCAATAACAGAAATGTATGCACATCAATGGCCCTGGTGGAATACAGAACTTAGTAGTGGAGAGTAAAAGAGCTACAGATGTTGTTGGTGACCACATCTAATAGTGGGAACACTTTAATGCTATTAAATTAAGCTTGGTTCTAACCAGACTGTGTCACTGTGTGTTGTGACATAAATCAGTAATGTTCCTCCACAATGGGCAGAATTTATAATGATAAATTGTTGATAAATTATTTTTCCAGTCAACAAGTTCCAACACTGACGTATAAGATCTCTATGAGTGGAAGAGTTTAGGGGAATAAAAGCTCACTGTAAAGAGAAATTTGAAAAGGAAGTCCAGGAGTTTTTGTTTTGTTAGTGAAAGTCATGTGAACCCTAAGGGCCTCGCACACACTACAGTTGACAGTGAAAAGATAGAGAAAGCCACAAAAATGTGTGTTCTTACTGGCTGAGGGTTTATCATAGACACCACATTGAGAGCAGAGAACTGGGGGGGAGGAGATCACTCAGAGGGAAATCGCTAGCAGAAGTCACAGTAGGTGGGACTGTGAGACCAAACCATCCAATGAGCAGTAGGGAAAATATATGTTATAGTTATGGTTAATGAACCTCTATATAATGTTTCATCGCATTGATTCACTCCCTACATTCCTACACTTATAATGCCCCCTCCACCTTCTCTACTTTTACTACATTAATTTCTCTTTTACTTACAACACATAGCCATCAGCAGATTACAGCATCTAGGGAAGTCCACTTGACTAATATAATGTTTTTATGTATTAAGAAGAAATGTGAATATAAGAATTAGCTTGACATAGTAAATTATTTGAAGTTATTCGTATTCTCAGGGTGAATTTTCTCTTTAACCTAATCATCTAATTTACCTTCAAAAACAAAGACACACCATGGACAGAGAAAAATGTATGATACAATTTCCATGGATTAGTTTGGATCTATTTTAAATAATATTTGCATGATCCACGTATAGGGGTACAACTACTGACATTACAGACAATGACAGGTGGAAAAAGCAGAACTTAGTAATGTGGCCAATACAAATATGCAATGAATGTTAAGCAACATTGCAGGGTCAGGCTGGTTTCCAAACTACCTAAAGGTCTGAAAGGGCATTAGCCTTATGCCGGATTAAGACCACTGCCTGCATCTTTTAGCTGTGACCCTACTGAGCTAGAATCATGCTACCATCTGGAGATGACTGAAACCAATTCAATGAGGACAGGATACTGTAGTGGTATAAACAGTGAGGCCCCAACCTCTCAAACGGTTTTTAAAATAAAAAAATAAACAGCATCTAATAAACCATCTCTCTTTTATCTTGTGATTAATTATTTAGCTGTTGATATCATGTTCAAGTTGACCTTTTTCCTAATGAAGTGATGAGCCACATTTGGATAAGAAACTCAGAGCTTATTTCCTATTTAAAATTTATGTTAGAACAGGACGTACTCAGCCAGAACAGAATAAAGTTTTTTAATCATGGGTCGTTCTGTTCAACCAATAAAGGAGCCCTCCCTGAATCCCTCGCAATTTTGTTCCCCTTTGGGTGTTTGCCTTATTTCATCCATTACTAATTTTATGGTTTGGCCGGCTAATGGAATGCACAGAAACAGTACGTGTACAAAGATTCAATCCTTTGCAAAAGACAAAGAGATAAACTTGTGGTCCCAGCACCACACAGAAGACACCAAGCAAAGCTTTTTAGCTCAATGATCCCACGATGGTGGAACTAACTACTAAACTCTGCACACTGAGCAGACTCACCCCCATTATTCAAAAAACTGCTGAGAAAAGAACTTTTCTGCATCTTCCTATGCACTTAAATCTATTAAAAAAAACAAAAAAACTTCCTTTCTGCTCTTTCTTGCACTTGCATCTCATGAAATGTGAACACTTTTCTGATAAGACTTTGCTTTGATGTTTTCTCCTTGACTTAGATTTTTGCTGCCTTGTACCTCACTTGTAAGATGCTTTGGATAAAAGCATCTGCTACATGACTAAATGTGAATGTAAACTGTCTTCTGATACGTTTTGGAGCCAAAACTATGTGTTGATTAATCAACAAAAATAAATATATTTTTTCAATAACTGATTAATTATAAACTACATTAACTGATTGATAAAGAGCTAATCAACAGAATGTAATATTTATTTTAAGTAATCATTGCAACACCAACCATGTTAAAGATTAAAGGATAGCATGATTAATTGCTCAGCTGATTAACAAAAAAATCTGAGATGTTGAAAAACAAAATATTTCTCTAAATTCCTGTTGTTGAATGAATGTTGATTTGTACCATATTTCACGAAAGGGTGACATGTTAAAGAGGTTACTAGGTTAACCATTTGTATTAGACCAAATGTGGCAAAGATAATATTGTTAGAGGTCCTCAAAGCATTCAGTAATGAGCATATGTTACTCACCTAGAAAATGAGAAACTATTGTATGAAAAAAGTAATTCCAACCACCACACAAGACAGCTGTTATGCTAATATCACAGATGGCGGAAAAGCCTTTTAAATTTGCTGCTTATAAAATATGGCTAACAATAAGGGGAACACAGAAAAGCATAAGAGGTTACAGAGTACACAAGGTAAAACAAAGTATGGACAGCAGCTTTAAACAGAACCAGACCTGGCTGCGAAATAAACAGGAAACACATGGCTGGGACAGATGGGCTAACGGACTAACACACAGAGGCAGCAGTGTGGTTATATCACCTGTATAGTTTCAGCTTAAACACACTGAATGAGGTTTGCATAGCTATAGCAACAAGTCATAAATTAGACATTAACAACCAACCACTTCCCAAAGCTGACATTGTGGCTGGTTCCACGATGATCTGAGACATTAACATATAGCCAAAGGCCTTACATTCAGCTGTGGGGAGGTTATGCTGGACATCTGCACAGCACTGTTTTTTTCAATGCTGCATTAGTCCCCTCCCACAAAATTTCTGATCATTATGTACGCTTCTGCTCACTGACCATCCCACCCCACCTACTCCCACAGAGATGTTCATGACCATCTGGAACATTGTGTTCTGTGTGTCCTGTCCAGCAGACTTAAGTATTCTAAACCACTTCTCATGCATTAACTTTGCTGATTAATAACGCACATGAGTATATAAATTGCAAATGAGCTTTATTTCTTCCTATTCTGAAAGTTGTGGATTTATTGTTACCCAGCTTTATTTGTTTGAGTCTGGTAGAATTATTATTTTCATTACCTACAGCGCACAAGGCAATTTTACATTTGTTCATCGAAGCTGAAATGAGCTGTATTTGTTTAAAGTGCAGCTGAGTTCCAACACACTGCTTAATATGAGGGTTGAACTTCAAGGTGTAACACTTTCTAACTTTCAATTACAGTCTTCTTCTTCTAAAGAAGCCAGAGGGGGACATGCTGGCCAAAAACCCTGCCCGCCACAAGCCACCCATGTGTGTTTGTACATGTTAGTGACTTGCATTATAATTGTGTAAGGGAGTTCAGACGACAGGTGACAGGGTTCAGGCTAGGAAGCCTGAGGTGACATTTGTTTAAGTTTGCATTGGTGGGGCTGATTTGTGAGCAATAAAACAATTTCTATCTCTCACTTTTAAAGACTAAGCTTAAACCTCTTTCTTCCAGTGACAAACTGTAATGTAGAAAATGTGGATTCAACCTAAAAAGAGACAGATTTCATCTGCTTGATGTCAAAGGTTACACTGCATTGTCAATGTCAATATCAGGAGGAAATAAGCAATGGGAAATAAAGAACATGAAAAAAAGCAGGAAAAAGAGGGGAGTCGGTGTGAATGAGAACAACTGGAAATCAGCACAGACTGTAACAAACAGAGGGTGGGGTCTCACCTCCCCCAACTCAGCCAACAGGAAGCGAGCCAGGAGGATAATCAATAACAGTGACTGCCATTTGACTCAGGCCTTTCTACAGTACACAACATGCTCTTGAGCCATTATTTATGCATTTAGGACCAACCCCAGTAAATTACACAAAACTGACAGCTTCAAACACTCTCCTCTCTCTTCCCATTCTACCCAGCCTGTCTTATCATTTGGCCATTTTGTAGACATTAAGTTTTCACCAAGTCAGAAAGATTAAAGATTAAATCATACACATGGGGTACAGTTTGTATCCTCTGGTAAAGATAAGCTTGATTCTAGAGTAGATTACTAGTAGCATTGTGTAACTACTCATGTTAAACAGCATCAGTGGAAAGAAAATAAGAGTGTGTGGTCTTGAAGCTTCTAGAAGACAATCTGTATCACATAATCATGTGGCTTAAGATTCACTGCATGGTCTTTGTGACTATCATCCCCTGCTCTCTTTTGTTTTACTACAGCCTTTGTCAGAGAGAAACCATTGCATATGCACCACAATGTGAATACCAAACCAATACATGCCACAGTATGATGTCCAGAATAATTATTATAATAAATTGCTATTCTCTCTCCCACTGTATCTTAACACTTGCCAACGCGCAGTTGTAATTGCTGCTCCACAGCAGAAATTAAATACTGGCAGCTGATTTGCTAAATGTGCCATGTGAAGGGCTATAAAAGCAGCAACTTCACCAACAGTCCGGAAAAACGTGGAGTGTTGTAGGAGTTTGTTAAATATGCACTCCATGACCTCTTCATGACTAAAGTTCTAAAAAAAATTAAAAAGTCCCTCTGCCTGTGCTGTGTGCCTTCAGACAGGGTGATTAGGTTGACACAAACCACAATTACTGTATTTATTTATTCTTCATCCAATGGGATTTACTGTAAATGGGAATACTTCACAGCATATAGTTCCTTAGCCAAAGCATTGTGTAAAGGTTCTGTCTTCCACACACTAAAGTTCACGACGGGTCTAGAGAGGGTGAGTCACGTTGAAAGTTGCATGTCACTAGTAGTCAGTGCAGAGAGATGGGCTGCGGGTGTCCAAATTAGAGAGTGTGTTACTCCTAAGTTTGCTAGGACGGCAATAGAAAACGTGGCAAAAGAAAAAGTAAAAAATAGAACAGAACAGAAAGGTTTTTAAAAAAAAGCCAACCAGTGGTGTGGAGATGGATTATGGGAAACGGGAAAGATTGGGCCAAAGGGGAATTATTGGCATGAAACAAAAATTAATGTACTCCCCTGAGTGGCAGTAGCATGAGAGGGGAACCCTCATCTCATGCAGCTGCTGGAAAACAAGCAAGCCTTCCCTAAAATTTCCTGTTTTCCTTACACATTATCCACCCACACATCACCCATAAAGTTTTTCAGAAAAATATAGGCAACAGTAACTAGTGCAATTAAGCCAAATTATCAGTTTGCACTGGATAATGTAAGCACAGTCTAGAAAGTTCCAGAACTCCTTACTGTCTCAGCAGAAAAGTAAACATGTGTTCTTTTAAAAGGTAAACAGACTGGATATGTCTGCCGTGATTATCTCTAATCTAATAACTGATCTGACCTGCCGAGTCCACCTCTTCATCATTCAGCACGTTGTTGTCATCCACATCATCATCTTCATTCCCATCTTCTGCCTCTCTCGTACTGTCCTTTACCGGGACCACAGTGAAGTTGGTGGGCATTTTTACACCATGTGCTTCCCCTTAGCGTCTCCTGTTTGTCACACTTTTCTTCACGCTCTATCTTTCTGTTCTGCTGTTCCTCTCTCTTTCTCCCTTCCTCCGTCCAACAGCTGTCACTCCGCTATTCTTCACTCACTTTCGTCTTTGCTCTAGGTCTCAGCTGTTTGCTTTTTTGTTCTGACCTACCGTCCTGCGTGTGCTTAACTCTCCTGGGCAGACATCAGGTCTAACTTCTGAGTTTTTGTTCCTATTGCTAGGATTCTGCTGTACACCCATGTGACCCCAACCCCCCCTCACTGCACCAACTATCCAAATAAGGAAGACCAAGACTGCCCTGCCCAATGGAGGCTGTACACATTAACACACACTAGCACAATATGACATGGTCATGAGTGTGTGAGAGCATATATACTGCTCTCTGTGTGCCCAAGGTTAAAGTTCTGCCCAGGAATGTCTTTCTGTCTCAAACACAACAAAAGCCGGCAACGTCTGCCTTTGTTCAAACAGAAGAGGAAGAATGAAGGAAATTTTCACACACACAAATACACACATATATATTTCCTCACTTCCTATGCTGTGTTATTTGAGCCCCTGTGTATAGTCAGTGGGGAAGGCTGATTTAAAGATGTATACGGGGCCACTTTATGAACACCTCAATAAATACACATACATCTCGTTATCAAAATTACTGCAAAAACATTTAAAGTGGGGGATGGGAACCTGACATGGCAATAATAAAAAAACATAAGTGAATCACTGTTCCCATGCTCTTATCTCTTAGAGGAACTTAAAAAATACAATGCTGGCTGATTCAAAGCCTGAAAACACGGGTTTTGAGGCTAATATTTGTTCAGCATGGGGAACGTGGTTGGTAGGAAGAATACCATTTTTATTATTTGTTGTCCTTTACTAAACAGTGAAAGACAATTTCTTTACCAAACCTTTCTTGTTATTGCTTATTCACTGTTCTCCCTTCCCACAGTATTTTGTGCAGCTGTGTATGTTGTTTATAACCGTTATTCAGCAATAGTAGTGTATTTCTGCTTCTGTTCAAATCCATTAGCTGAGCTTACTGCTAATTTAAAAACAAGTCATTTCCTCAGAGTAAAAACTGCAGTGAAAATGATATGATGTTGTAGGTCTCAAACCAAATTAACCACCACCCCAATATGTTGGGAAATGCAAAAAACAAACTGCTGAATAAAAAAGCTACAGTGTGAGAGCCAGATGTCCAGTACTAATTACTCTGGCCAGGAATTTGCAATGTTGCAGCTGCAACAATTAATTCAACCAATTAACCATGGATTCTGCACAATATTACAATTTAAAACATCTGCATCACAACTTCTTTTTTTAAATTTTAGCACAAAATCTGGTATTTTAGGCAAGACAATAACATAAAGGTCCTGCAAAATCCTGGAGAGACTGACTAATGCTGCAGCCTTGGAGCCTCATCTGGCTGTTAAGTATCTGGAGAGCTAGACAACCCCTATAAGTTCCCCGGCACGATGACATGCAAGATCAATACAGATCACAGAAAGGTCGGGGGTTGCAGAATATATGAAGAGGAGAAGGTGAAGCTGAAGGCAAAAGACTGAAAAAGACAGAGACAGGCAGGCAGAATGACAAACCTAGTGGAAAATACTACTTTTTTCTAATCACTATGACTTAAGCAAGGTTCATTTTTAAATACTGAATGAGAATAAGAACAACTCTGACTGGCACTAGTGATTTTAGGAAAATATCTTATTATGTAAGCCTTCCAGTTACAATTCTGTGGAACTAAAACCTAAATATATGAACAACTCCAGTCATTAAGATAAAAACCTTACAGTATATCCACCCACTGTGTTGTTTCTGGTCCTTTTGTCTTTCCTAAAACTTACTTATCCTGTTTTTTACTGGAGAAAAAAAACACACTATATACAAGAAGTTCTAATGTCATAAAAGGAAAAGATCAGTTTTGTCACATACTGTATTACAGTACAGAAGCTTCATCTGTACAGTTTGTCAGTATAGTATATCAGAAATATTTTATGGAGACAGCAGGTCAGGTTTCAATGAAAATTCCAGTAAGTGGGTGTGTTTGCTGGACCTGGGCAACATGCAAATCAAAGGTTCAGTGAATATGAATGGTACCTATTGCATTAAACCATCTACCATTTCTAGAATGTGAGGGCAGGAGAGTACTAATCAATACAGAGATATGAGAACTCACTCTAGTATCACTACAGTATGTTATTATGGTCCTGCTGAGGTAACAAAGAAGGCATTTATCCACTCTTTGCCCAGTGGATGAGGAGTGATATAACTGGCATGCACTGATTAAGTGGCCAGACAGTCAGACTGCTTCACATGGACAGCCAGTGCATGCATGCCTGGAGGACAATGCCTTTTGTATGAGACTTCACAACAAGTCACATTGGAAAGTAAAAAACTGGGCTAAAATGCTGTGACATAAGCAGTTCCCACTGTTTAATTTTGGGCAGAATTGTATGTACATTGTTTAAAACTGTCCACTATGGTTTTGTTCAGACCTTAACCAAAAAGTTATTTTTTTAGCTCCTATATTGTACACAAATGACAAGATTCTTGCAGCTTTCAGCGGCGGCTCTTAGGGTGGTGGCATGATGTCACCTGTGGCAACCCTCACTCCACCTTACACAGAATCAGATTTATGAATCATGATGCAACAGCTGCAGTAGTTCCTCAAAACATACTTACATCATAACATAATTTTTAATTTACTTAAAGCTTATCAAACATATCCATCTATCAAACCTAGCTCGGGAAGCTAGCAATTGACTTAATGTGCATTTTTGTTTCTTGTTTGTTTAGTCCCGATCTGTAGATGATGAATCATTATTGGTAGGTGAGCACTAGCATGTCTCTCCTAGTTGGAAGTATTAATCTCTCCAGCTGGATACATTTTTAACTATTTGAAGTTTGAATTTAAATGCCACCTTCTCTTAACTCAGTGTTATTATGTATCAGATAAGTTATTTCCATCAGAGAGTTTGTTTATTCTACAGGGGGAAAGTTCAATCGTCCAACACACACTGTGGTAGGAATCCCCACTGAAAAACATGGCTATGTGATGTGAAGATGTTGTTTTAATGTTTGATCAATGTTGGACGTTTGTGATGAGTAAACCCAACGATGTCATTTCATTGGTAATTTGCTGGAGCATTGTTAAAAAATGTTAATGCTTTAATTTGGGAAGACCCAGTTTCCAAAAGGTTTGGAGGAAAACCTGCAGGTCAACAATTTAGTCCAAATGTAATAAGGATGCAAAGAATGATTGTTACCATAATCTGCTTACTTTTTCAATGAATCTATCCATTGTCAGAAATTGTAAGGAAACAATGACAATTGCCTGTTAAATTTCCCAAAGCCATGACATTTTTAAATGCCTTGTTTTTTCTGACCAACCAGACAAATTCCAAATATGTTCAGTTTATAATGATTTCAAACAGAAAAAAAAGATCACCTGCAAGGGCAATATACAAGGCATACGGTACACACACAGGAATTAATCTTCCTAGAAATAATAATTTCTCATCATAAAATAGGCATATTGATTATAAAAGGGAAGATAAGAGGAGCCATGCCAAAGACACAAGGCACACAGGGGGAACCACGATCTCTTTTAGGGGTGTAATAAGTGCCCACTGCCCCAACACTGGGATGGCACTAAAATGTCAAACAGTTTGTTTACATCTGCTTTTTTACATCATTTGTTTTTTAGAAAAACAAGTGTAATATTATGGCTTTATACAGTAATAAATATCAGTAGTTTTGCTGTTTTACAAGAAATAAATAATGACTCAGCATTATAAGTATCATAAGTATTTAAGTGTATATTGTTTTCCAGGACTGGGACAAATCAATAGTTCAAAGTACTTGTAAATTCTGACAGCAGTAAGGTAACAAAGCAGTAAGGTAACATCACCAGTCTGCTCTGTCCGAGAGCCTTAAGTGCCACACTAAATCCCTACCAGCAGCCTGTAGGTCCCTCTGGAGGGGATGAATGAGGGAGGACTGCTTCCCAGTGAGACTATTGAAACAGAGCAGATGCTACATAACTGTGAGATACAGTAAAAGTATAAATACATATTAAATATATGCATCTTAAAGAAATCATGGTTGGCTAAAAAACCAGAATTTGCTCCATTTATCCATTCATGTGAGTGTGGGTGACAATGTTGGTCACACGTTTCCTTCTCACTGTTACTTCCTCCTGCTCTTTAAACTGCGTTGCTTGATTCTAACTGACAGAAGCCAGATGTCAGACAAACGACAGCATTGATATAGTTTACTGTACTACACTGACTTAAGTGTAGGCAGAAAATTACACAACATCACATAACAAGCAGAAATAGAGCATCTAACCTGAGTAATTTTCCTTGCCATTTGTTTCAGTATTTTTACTGAAGTATAGCAGTACTTTAGTATTTTAGCCCCTAAAGGCTTTTGGTGAAGGAAGTAGATGAAACCTAATAATGACACACTGTTGCCCCCATTTGTCCACATTTGGAAGTACACCAGTTACACCAACTTTATGGGAAAATCTGAACAAAATTACCTTTGCTGTGATTTGTTGAAATGCAGACCAACAGGTTGCACTGCAATCTGCCAAACTGCCCCTGTCACATCTTGCAGTATTAACACATGTAATTAGGCATAAAATTGCAAATGGAAAGATCTGTTTTTACAAGCCCTGACTGAACCAAATGGAAGCAAGGCCAGCCTCAATATTCAGACTTTCCTAATGTCTGACTCTGTAATGGTGACTGAACTTTTGTGTTTCCTTTCTACAACATTTCCATGACATTGTTATTAGTCTGTGTTGGACGCTAAATCCTGGGAAAAAATGCATATAATAAAGAGCTGAGATGATGATAAATGATGGAAAGTCCCACTAGACACTGTCAGCTGTCAAGAGTTAAGTATAGTAGGTAAAAAACACTCAGCATGTTTTAAGACAACATGAAGGTGATAATGACCTGCACATATGGGCAATAGCACCATAGACATCTCAGGTAACAGCACACTTGCCTGTCACTCATGTTTGTATCGACGTGTGAATAAGTAATTACCAAAACACAGACACAAGTTGCTTTTCAGACAGACAACTCAGTCTGGGATAGGAGATGCTGAAAATCACTGTAGCTTCCTGTGTATCAGCCCCATTGGTGGGTTTTGACTAAATCGCGGCCATGTAAGGGATGTAACAGGGGACTGGATTTTTATTTAGAGACAAGCAGAACATGATACTCACGCAATGATTTTCTCTAAAACATTTCTGATATCTGACATCCACCAACGCCAGCACCAAAAAAACTCCTACCATACATAAATGCCTTTTGTACACAGAGCCAATGTGAACAATAACAACTTGAACACATACAGGTGATGATTTGATTCTGGAGTAAGTTGCAATTGTTGCAGTTATTGCCTTTTGCAGCATGATAAAAAAAAATGTCCCAGAAATGAATCCACACCTTTTACATCAATACAAAGTGAACATAGTATCCACAATGCATGTGTTTTAAAGGCATAACATTAAGTGTTTAGTCAACACAACAACTTATACCAGCTGCTGATCAGATTTCAAAAATGTGCTTACATAGACCTAATTTGGTTTTATTTTGCTATACAACTGTTTTTCTTTGCTGTGATTATTGCAATGCAAAACACAATATGTCCCAAATGACCCAGTAAATATCTTACTTAACCTTTCACACACTGCTGACCAAGAGCTGGAAAACCCCATGACTTCAAACAATAAATATACTGTAGAGAACCTCCTGGGGAAAAACTGGTTAAGTAGTTTTTCCCAACATCTGTTCACTGTCTACGCAGTAGCAGTGGATTTTAGCTGTTAGTGTTATCAGTCTGACCACATGCATTGTGTGCCTGAAATAAACATTCGCTGCACTTTTATGTACAGAGCCTTAGGAGAGGTAAGAACAGGATTTCAGGTTGATTACATTAGTGTTTCCATACCCAGTACATCCTGGGCATTGATTATCTGACACTGTGCATAATAATACTATTTTAGGGAGTTCCCTAAAATCTTATACACCTAAATGTTATATATATCTCTGGGAAAAAGCTTTATCCCTAATAGGAGAAGTTTTTTTTGACAAGCTACTTCAATAAATTATAAAACTCTGAAATAGAAATAAAATATTTAACTGCAGGAATTTTATATATATATATATATTTTTTTTTTTTTTTTTTTAAGCTTGTCACTGGCCATTGACACAACTATGGAATGGACACACATTAAGCTGACCATAGTGTGTCAACAGCTGAAGCTCTGTTTCAGACCCAGAAGCTAATTTCTGTCAGTAGAGTAAAAAACAAAACAGAGGAAGCAAAGTAAATGGTTACTAAAGTAATGAAAAAAGGTCCAAAACTGCCACAAAAAAGTAAAGTACTGTATGCTGAATAAACAAAAGGTAAATTTATTGATAGAGTTTTGCTTCTAACCACAGATAATACGGGATGTCAAAACAAGTATTTGGCAACTTTGGGGAAAATGTCAGAATTTTTGAATAGTAAGACAAGAGAGACCTGCATGTCCCTGCGTGCCTTCAGGTTATGGCTGTGTATTTACACTTGAAACTGACACTTGACAGGCTCCCAGGGCCATTTTTAGGCACAGGCCACCTAGGTGGTCACAAGCAGATATATTTAAAATTGATTTGCTCATGTAGGCACGCAGTAATTTATAATCAAATATGGACAATACAGGCATTTTCTCATCAATGTCACTGAAAACAGTAAGATTCAAGAAAATTATCAAATTAAAGTAAATATTGTATTATACAAAATGGTGACAACAGCCATAAGTGAAAGGCTCATATTATTAGCACATGTTCCACAGTACAAAATTGACCGAGACTGTCTATGATGTAAAGGCCTCAGAGAACCAGTTGAACAGTAACCTGAAAATATTTGAATTATGCAGAGATAAATTATTAGGTCATGTTTTATATCTTATCCTGACTTTGATACCTTTTATGGTTATAGTTAAAACAGCATTATGCTTGTGCATGAAGAAGTTGATGGTCAAACACAATAAATAAAGTACAATTTGATATAATAAAGTTATACAAGTTGACAACAAGTTAAGTTAAAGAATAGTTAAATACTTTTACAAACAGGCACAGCAGAAAGGTTTATTAACTATCATTATGGATCAATATCCCTAATTGAGGGCACTCCAGTTGACATTTTTAAACGAATAAAAATTGTAAATTACAAAAGCTATTACACAGACTGGGCTTTGGTGTGTTTCCAAACGAGGTGGAAATTCTCCAAAAATCCTTCTGTCTGACCAGCAAGGGACACACCCATCCTTCTGAGCATTGCGTGTAAACAACAAGCAACTGGAACAAACACCCCATGCAGGGCTGGCAGGGAGAAGCAGCAGACTGGGAGGCCTGGGGCTGAATTAGTGGATGCCAGGGCCCAGTTGGTGTCCATGTGCTTACTGCTGGACTCCAAATAAAGCAGAGAGTAGCAGATGATACCCAAAGTGTGTGCCTTTTTAAACATGGATGCAACTTAAAATAATGCTGTGGGCTGAGGACATGCAGGAGACTCGCTCTACTAACCTTAATCTATTCATACCGAACCCACCTCCAATTATTACTAAATAATAATTATCGTGAAACACAGACACACAATAATCTTGGCGACCTTCACACTCTGAGATTTCTGTCACTCTAACTGATTAGCCTACTCTGTGTACTGCTCCGTGTAATTACGTATGTTACATTCAAAGAAACAATAAAAAACAAACTTTGTAAATAGTTGCTTATAAAGCAGTTTTATCCAAAGTGCTTTACAATGTTGATTCCCATTTACACCACACCAATGACGGTGGCTGCCATGCAAGGTGCTCACCTGACCCACCAGGAGCAACTTGGGGTTCAGTGTCTTGCCCAAGGACACTTTGACATGTAGCAGGGAGCGGGGATCGAACCACTGACCCTGTGGTCCATGGACCACTGCCTTACCAACTGAGCTACAGCCGCCCCACTTTGTGAGTTCATACATTACATGACTTTTTAAAAACATTCAGAGAACCAGTCACACATTGTGCTTGTCAATCACTGACATTTTTCAAATCCTATATGCATGTTTTGTAACACAGGCCTTCTATAAGGAAATATGTAACTCCCAAGCCCAGGCCAAAAAAACCCTGCATCAGGCATCAGGATTAGTTTCTTGTACATACACATAGTGAGTAAACGTATACATTGTACAATCTTTGCACTTCCCTTTTTTAAGGAAACGTTTGCGATTTTTCAAGTTGGTCTTAGCAGGGATATTTTTTTTAATGTTTTTGTGTTTGACTAATCTGCCATCTGATTCTTGGTTGTTCAAACTTTTCCTAATTTCCACAGTGTCCTTTGGTTCCCACCCAAAACATGACTATACTGTGAGAAAAAAAGGCCATGCTAGGTGGAATCTCAAAACAATGAAATCTGTCACACTGTAATTTAGATAAATTCAAAATCAGTGTAGCCCTGTCTCAAGTGAACTTTGAACTGTATTTATTAGACAAATCAAGGGCTGATCAGTAGAAAACATTCGGTCATGACTCTGTTCCCTTTTGTTGCCAGCTTCACTTCCTGTCTACAGCTTTTATTTTGTAGCGCCTCAGCCTACTTCCTGTCTTTAGTGTCATCAGCGCCTGATTATTTTCACCTGCTCCTGTCTTTTTAAAACCGGCTGTCTAGCTTGTTTCTGGTGATTAATATGTGGGAACCTCTTTTGGTTTAGTCTATTCACGTGTATGCATGTATGTTTCCCTGCTCCCCTGACACAGTCCCAGTTTAATCTATCATACCTTTCTAAAGTATTTAAGTACAGTTTCTGATTTATTGTGTTTTTTACCTTTTTCTGCGTGTGTTTTCCTGTTCTACAGGAGCGATTTTCAGTTGTTTTCACTCTCCATTTCCTTTCAATAAACCCCTTTCGTTTGTAACCTCCTCTTGCCATCTCCTTACTTGGGTCCACAAAAACCAAAAACCCTAATCCGTGACACATTGAGGCACACTGTGGAAAGCAGGAAAGGTTTTAGCAATCAAGAGGCACAGAGAGATGAAAAATATTACTCATGTTTCTATTAAGATCATGTTAAAAAAATCCCAAACTATTTTGTCTTTCTGGGACTGGAGCTGTAATTGTATGGTATCAAGAATCATAACTGCTGCTGTCTCACTCTTAACAATTATGCTTATATGTACATATCCTTTGTTGTGATTTTCTAAGTATTATTTCAAATTATATACCATCAAGGGGAATAAAAACTGAATATGCCACAAATTAAAAAATGCTAACAGGTTTTTGGGAAACAGTACTCAAAAAGGAGAAACTTTCTGCCAATTCATTGAAATAGCTGACGTGTAGGATTATGGCTGATTATGCAACAGCACTGAAGAAAGGAAGCGTATAATACTGCTAACATGTCTCAGTTACAACAGGAAATACACAAGTATGAAAGGCTACAGGCCCTGACATTGGCCAGCCTGTGAACTGGTGAGAGGTGAGAGACTGATGGTCTCTGGCTGTTTACTGTTGCATTAAGTTTAAAGCCAACACCTTTTGAAGACCCTTGTCCCTGTAGAACCTCATTTATCTTTCACTGCCTGCTAATCTCGGATAAATCAATGTAACCTTAGTCATCCTGAGTGTCTAATGAAAGCAGGAGTGTGGATCCACTGTTGTACCATGAAACTGCACCATGATTTCCTTAACTATTAATATAAACATTGCTAGAATAGATACAATCTACTTTATAAGTTGTTAGTTTACTATAGATCATCAGAAAGGTTTATAAAAGGAGAACAAACCACTAAAACAAACGACCACTATTATGCACAGAGCAGTCTGTTCTTTCTTCTGTTTCAATTACCACAACTTCTTCTTTACAAAATGTATTACTTGACCTCACCCTAAACAGTTCTTTTGCAATCTCAATGACACAAATACTACAACAACACAGTTCAGTTTATTTTCAAATGTCTTTATGTGTTGGGTTACGTACAGTGATATCATTTTCAAGAGAGCAAATAAAGTTGCTGATTGCAAATACATAAGAATCACACACAGTAAAGCTCATCTTTAAAAAAATTAAAATCGGTAAAAAGCCCTGTTTATTTAATAAAAATAATCAATAGATTGTTGCAGAAAAGGCTGCGCCATGAATTGCAACATCTTAAAGTGCTGACTAAATTGCAAAGAAGATTTATTTGTTGCACGTTAAATATTGGCAGTTTTTTGGTGGGGTGTGGCTTCTGTTGTCATGGGAAAATCCTTCTATTAAAAATCTAGTCTCAAAGAGTCTTGCAAGTATCTTTACTTCCTTCCTCTACTGGGTGATTGTTTGCATTTTGTAAAACCTGCAGAAAAATTCTTGACATTCATAGCTCATAATTAATTCATAAATGTTATAGTTTACAAATGTTTAAAAAATACTATATAACCCTCAACCTTTGCCAGAGCCCACAATAACAGTACAGCATAGTGCATGTAGTAACATAGAGTCCCTTTACATTTTACTGTATATCACTGAGGGTAAGCTACATAACAAAAACATAATGTAACAATTATTATATAATTTTCAGTTGCATGAGGAACCCTCTCACTGTCCAGGCCTGCTTAGGTTTCCAATGGCAAGGCATTTTTCAATATGTGATAAGATCGATACCCAGACCTATCTGTAGCCTCATCTGGTTTAGAATGAAATTCAGTCAACACACAGGTGCCAACCTGTCCTTATATCATAAGAAATCATGTGGAAGGGATTTTGCAGCTATGTGTTGGCTAGACATGCAATAAAACTCTCCTTCTCCTGCAGTATGAGGCGGATTCTTTTTCGGTCATAAAGAACTTCTGAACTACACAATATAAATAGATTATACAAACATCACAGGTTAGGCTGCAGGACTGAAAGGGATGCTGGATGTGACAATTTATCTCTATGTATTAAAATGTTTTCAGGTTGCAACAGGTGAACTGATGTGTGTCTTGCCACAAGTTTAACACAGAGGTCTACATGGAGCTCTTTCGACTCTATGGTTTGGCTTTATCCTGATATGCAATGTGGATTGTGAGACCTTGTCTACCTTTCTTAACTTTAGCCAGTCAGTTCCATTTGCCACAGGAGGAATCCAGTCAACTTGTACACACACCCACAAGAATAATGTAACCCAACAAGGATGCACCTAAGCACAACTTGTGCCATGAGAGCCATCAATTCTGAAAAAATGTCTTCGTAACCCACTGTCAATGTTTAAATTAATGTTATAACTGTCATATCATAAGTAAAAAACTGGCATTTGAGAAACTTGTTTGATGAAGCTGTTTGCGAACGTGCTTGTAAGATTACTGTACTTAAACTTGTATGTACAATTGACCCGTCATCAGCTAAGTTGAGAAGCAAGTAGAATAAATACAACGGTCTCCGGAGTGAAGTATTTGCTGGAGCGTCAGATTCGCCAGATTCGAGTAAGATCCCCTCTACAGAGGTTAAAAATAAAGGAAACTTTCTAAGCATGTCATATAAATCAAGGTAGTAAGTAAGAGCCAGAATTTTGTACATGTGCATTTAGCGTTTTGTCCTGCACCTGGGACAGAGGGATATTTCATGGGCTCTAGCATACAGTAACAGACTGATTCAGTAAATCAGCAACACTGTTGTGCCACCATGATCACCAGAGTGGCCTTTCTCATTTTTTCATTCAGTTTTCAGGTCTTAGAAGCTCAAGGCTCAGTCAGTGGGGTAAGTGGAAAGCGGCACTACTCTGAGCCTAATGTACTTAATGCAAGCCCTACCCCATCAGGCAGCTCAGCACAGTTTAACAATACCATCAGCAATTGATCCAAACAACAGATTGTCTATACACACAGAAACCATCAGTGCAGTACAATTTGGCATGCTTCCTTGGAAAGTGTGCAGGCAATTACTTCCACCACCTTACAACCCCCAACCTGTTGCTATAGAAACACATTGTTTTCAAGCACCTGGTCCAACTAGCCTTGAGGCGAAAAACTGCAGTTAAGTTACGGTTCAGAGAAAGATACATATACTAAAAACAAAGCAGAACTGTACAGTACAGTGGGTTTTGAGAGGGTGTCATATTATACCATGTCTTATGTAAAATTTTAAGTTCCTTTAAAAACCTTCAATGATTTTGCTACTGCCTCTGACACAAGGGTGCCATTTCTAAAGTTAAATATTTAAATGAAATACTAATGTTCTCAGTTACAGTTTGGTGACACTTGATTTACACTAACTTAATCACACAATGTTTCGTTGCAGTGTTATATTATTTGTGACTCATTTTATCTCTAGGTTACTAGTTACTAGGGTACTTTGCTGTGGTTTAGGATTCTGAAGCCAGTTTCAGAACTACAGGAATAGCTGTAAACAAACATCAGACTAGGCCATCTTCAAAGTCAACAATTCGAAGGGGGGTAGTGTGATGTCATTGATGACATCATCAGAACCCTCCAACCCTTCAAGACACAGTGACCACAGAAGAAACACTCCTGCTGGCTCATACGAGGACAAAGGTCAAGATGAACCAGTGACCTAATGTAACCTGTTGTAGCTGTGGTGTAAATATACCATGTGCCAGTAATTTAATAAGTAAGTGTCTTTATGGTCCAAAGACCCATTAACAGGTTGCAAAGTTGTTGAAAATGAAGTTGAAAATTACAAAACTAAAAGTTTCATTGGATTACCCTGTCTAATCACCTACTGACTCTACTGCTTCCTTTTGCAGTCAGGACGTTAAAGTTAGAATATGGACAGCTCTTTTAGACCATTTGAAAAGCATGTTTAGTCACCCCGGTTTTTGTGGAGTTGTGGTATCCCTAATCAGGGGTGGGACAAGACAACACCCAAAGGTTAGCTATGCTTTGTTTGGGGGCCCTCTCGATCAGCCACTGGATGGAGTAGTGAATAATAGTGTTCATAAACACTGTATAGATAGTATAGTCCAAATAGCCATCGGTCCACAACAGTGCCATAGCTGGTTCACAAATATCCGATGTGTATTTTCTAACTTCTCCTGTCTGATTAAAAATCAAGGGCATTAGTCTGTATATTACCCGTCCACACCTGGAAGCCGTGGTATCCACAACCACCAGGAGACAGCACATAAACAGCAGGTACATACACATCCAAAGTGGAAGATAACGTATGATACTACTGAAGTCCTCTGTCCCTGCGGAGGATCCTACCAGTCAACTGACATGAAGACTGGCAAGCAGAAGTATTTTGCTTCCTGTTGGTGGAGGAGTGCATGGCTGATATATAAGACAGAAATTTCACACACAGACAACATACATTAAATTATTAATTGTTATGTTTTTTGAAGATTTATGGACTTGTTTTTCTGTTGCCCCTCCTAAACATGTCTGGAGATGTGAGAAGGAAGAACTTTGCATTAATCCCCTAAGAGTTGCAATCAAATAAGTACTTTCTTATGGTTTGTTAGGAAAGACTGAGAAAACTGCACTAATTTATTGGGTGCTCAACATTTGTGCCCCATTATAACATTTTGAGCAGGGATCTGAACCAAGATGTAGTGGGCGGCAGTGGCTTAGTTGGTAGAGTGGCTGCCTACCGACCATAGGGTAAGGTGTCCCTGGGCAAGACAGCGAACCCCCAACAGCCAATTCCCGTCCCCAGCCGCGCAGCGCCGGTCCCAAGCCCGGTAGAAATTGCGGAGGGTTGCGTCATGAAGGGCATCCGGCGTAAAAACTGTGCCAAATTTGAACACGCGGACAAAATGTTCCGCTGTGGCGACCCTGAACTCATAGGATAAGCCGAGAGGAGAAAAACATTTAAAAAAAAAAATTATGAACCAAGACGTGGTCAGCAAACAGCTGACAGCTTTCCTGAAGCTGATGACTGCACCCTTCAGAATGAAGCCTGCAGCGCTTACATCTTAAAAAACTCTCCACATACCCCAAATATTCGATTTGGGTATGTGATTCAGATATACAGACTAGCATTCTTCAATTACAACTCTAAAACAGTTTCCTAAGAATGTCCAAATGTCCTTGTTAACTTTTTGTTTATGTCCTAATCGCGTATGTCTGCTTCTGAAAATTGAGGGTCATCCAACCAAATGAGCCTACAACGGCGCCGCAAGAGAAAATCCTACGGTCCAGGAGAAAGATGTAGACGTACACTCCAGCCCTGACATGCAGTGTGGTAAAAAGTGGGAAGGTAAATGACATCTTACTGCTTAAAGGCAACTTGTTTACAGCAAAGTATAAAAAAAATAATAGAGCTTTAACGCCTGTTAAGTAGATTTCAAAATAAACCATTCTCCGCCTTTTTCCACTGACATACGCTGCACTGGTTGAGTTAAATTGGTCGGTAAATTAACGTTTACGTTGCCACAACACGGTGCGCACTAGGGAGGATCATAATCCTCCGTAAGATAACTGGGGCACGGAGGTTGTAACAGGCAGCCGTCTTACCGTACTTGTTGGGCTCTCTGTTGTACTTCAGGATAGGCACCGTAGTTTTAGGGTCCCGCAAATCGAAAACCCGGTTCTCCTCTGGTTCGCTTTCATCCACTCCGTCTTCGCCACCGCCGGTGCCGGTGCACCAAGCAACGTTCGTGTGCTCCCTCTCCCCAGCGACTCCCCCTCCTCCCTCAACCGGGACTACCACAAATCTTTCCACCATGTCCCTGTTTTTGTCGCCAGTCTCGCTGTACTTTTGTTGGAGGGAAATGCCACACGATCCGGTTCAGCTCTGCAGGTTCCAACTCAACAGAGCGAAAGCCGGGGACGGTGTCTACACAAACACGCGCACACTCGCTGATCGGAGGATTGACTACATTAAAGACGTACAACCCCTCGCTATGTACTGATTGGTCGAGAGGACCAAGAAGCGCCGTCAATCAACCCCAGGCGCAAATTTGAGTGGCTGAAAATTTTTAATCGCGGAATAAGCGGGCTCTAAAATTTGCACAACCTTTATCATAACTATTTCATTTTTATTTATTTTTTTTGCATTTTAAAGCAAAAATACCAAAATAAAAGAGAAGACGTTCTGGCCTTCATGTGACTACATATTCACACAATTTTAATCTACTTCATGATTATGTAAAATTAAGTTGGGCCAAAAACAAAAAAGGCAACTAAAGCCATGCGTGTGAGACATGTGGTCTGTTCTAATAGTGCACATGCACTGGCATGTCACACAAATTTTATTACAAGCTTCTTTAATTGTCTCAAAGTGATGGGGTAATTAACACCCACCCTGTACATCCTCCAGCATTAATACCCTGCCACAGAAACTCAATAAATCAGTTAGACTTAAAAAGCAGTGATGCTTTAGTCATTCACTTACACCTCGCCATAATAACATTGGTATTTTGCATCTTTGCATAAATTGTTCTTCTATCTCGGGACAGAATTGGCTCTCAAATCCCCAATCAGTTTTGAAGACTCGGGTCTTAACGTCCTGCCATCTGCACAAATCTGAGCTTTATCAGTTTGACATGTGGGACAGGGTATATCTTCAAGCATTATCTAAATTGTCAAAACACGCCACAGCAGCATACGTCTGCAATGTAGCATTATCTTTTTTCACTAATACATCTTCTGAGAATTACATTTCTATACCCAGTAAAATAAAACAACTGATCATATATTAGCAAACAGTAATCACACATGATGCTGGCCCTTCATTTGAAGTTGTTTTATTGGTCTTCCTGTCTTTGGAGTCCATTTATTATATTGAATAAACTAATAATAATTAACATTTTTCTCTTGCCAAGAGCCAGAGCTTTATACTTGAGTCATTCGTAATTCAAGTTTGATGCAATTTTAATTCAAATGATCGTTTCTTTCGTGAGTATTCTCCTGTTCATTACATCTCTGCCCCCCTCCCATATAAGTCTTTTTGCCAGTCAATCAGTCATTCAAAATGTTTTAAACCACCACCTGAATGTTCTGCATACGCCGTGTGTAATAGATTTCAATAATAGAAACTCATTTCCTCTCAGAGCATCTCATCTTTCACATACGACATGTCAAATACTCCGTCGTTTATGTCTCGGCCATAAAAAAGTCAGTAGAAGACATTATTCTGGATGAACTCCAGGAGACCACTCAGACAGTAATTGCTTGAAGGGTGATACATAGACATCTAAAATAGACAGCTGGCAGAGCAGTTGAATGACCGAAGGCTGGAGGGTTAAGTGGGGAGGGGGAGTGGAGGGGTTAGGGGTGGGTTTGTTTAAGTTACAGGAAGCCTTTCATTTCAGTTTCTGAATAAAACAATGGGAGGGGCACAAAAAGGTGTTTAACTGCACACAAGTCAAGGTACAAATGAAGGTTTAAGCACTTTCTTCATGTGTATAAGGTACTTTTAACCTGCTTTGTGTGGATATTTAATTGATTTTGTGTCTGAGTGGATGGAAGTATGGAGGGTGTGTGCATCTCATACAGGGTGTGGGACTGAAATAGAGTAACTTGTAATCCTCCATGTCCGTGTTGTTTTCCTCATCTGCAGCTAAAGTCATCACCTCGATTCGAATGACTCGCAGGCTGAACAAAATAAAATGTAGATTACTGTCTTAAGCTGTAAGAGAACAGATGTGACCTTTACAGCACATCCACAGCAACTCAGGGTGACGAATGTCAGCCTTCATCTTTGTCTCTCATCAAATGGAGGGTGGACATTCAGTTCTGAATAAATGCTAATAATTTCACAATCTGACTCAGTGTCTCAAAATATTGACTTATATAACTCATAATTTCATTTTAGAGAGGCAACATCTTGGTTTAAGATCATGCATTAGGTCAAAATTATAATTTTGACAGATTTAAAGTATTGTTTTATTCACATCAATCCTGTGTAGCAACAGCTCACTGACTGAATTCAGTGCTTTAGTGCATTTCTTCATTACTTTCTAAATAAAATAACATCCTTGGATTCATTTACCTCATCACATCATTACGTCAGCTACAAAATAAATAGTGTTAAATAGGGTTTTCGACGTACCGTTAATCTCATTGGGAAAATGTAACACCTTGTATTATTAAAGTGTTTCGCTAACAAATAGGATGAAAGTAAAGATCAGTTGACTGTAGTTCATATGATTAGTCTTGACTCATTAGAAATATAGATCCTCTCTTCCGGTTCTTGTTGTCACATTGCCCTCTGGGAGGCAGCTGAACAAACTTGCTGTGGGGTAGTTGTCAGGGTGCCTGAGTGAGGTAGAAGACTGTGACACAGTGAAGTGGTAGTCATACTTATTGACTGTGTTTACATGCACTTACAGTAACTAGGGCGTTCAGAGTTTCTTGGGTTATCAGGGAATAAATCTGTATGTTCTTTAGTAACCCAGTTAATGTGAATCTGACTTACTACTGTAAATAGTGATAGAAGACGGTATTTCTGTGTGTGTGTCCCAGAGCAGGCAGCACAAAAAGAGAGGACAGTCAGCCGAGCTGCATTTTATTTTAAAGCACAAACTGAATGACATAATATGGTTTGGAAAGTGACTTGCTAACACTTTTACAGGTGACCGTGGCTTTGTTCCAGTTTAAGACAGACTGCGTTTGATTTAAAAACAAAGAGGGATGCTTACTTTCATCCAGGCCGCACATACATGTGCCTCCTTTAGTGCCTTACTTGTCCACATTAAGAATTTGTCAGTGTATTTCCACTAAAAATATTAGAAAAACTTACACACTAAACATTACTGTTACTAAGTACTTCACAGTTTTTCTTCTATATTTATAAAGCTAATGGTAAATCTAATGGTAAAGCTAATGGTAAAAGCTAATGGTCAGGCAATGGTCAGGCAATTACACTGGGTGGCCTTAACATTCTCTCTGTGGCAGTAAGGCAGATGCTCAATGGCCCCTTAAAGACTGCTTCAGCTGTCTCTAAGACTGCTTAGGCTGTCTTTAAGGGGCCAGCGATTCAAGTAGGAAGTGTACAGTATGTGGGTCTTAACTAAAATATAAAAGTAAGCTTTTATTGTGAAATGGGCCCCCTACCGCTGTGTCATTGTGTTTACCCTGCCATTGCAGACAGGGGTGGGTCCTGTAATCTCAGTAGTCTAAAAAGATCTCACATTGGGGACCATGATGTAAAGGTGTACAGAGGTGCTGGGAGAAGCAGAGGATCAGCTGCCATCCCCCATTTTCACAAATTAAAAAAAAAAATCATTAAGCTAATTATTTAAAATAGACTCAAATGTGACACTCTCTGGAAATTCTGCAGCTCTTTTATTTAATGGCTTTTCCAAATCTGATTTAATCAACCAGAAAATGCAATGATGCCAAAACCCAACTACCTACTTACAAAGTTTACAACACTGCTGGTGATAACTGATAGGACATTTAACATCTAATAAAACTCTATTTGCTCATGAATTTGCTGTAGATGCAGCTGATACCCCTGAGTAAATCTTCCAAATTGATATTCAATTCAAATAAATTCAACTTAATTTATATAGCGCCAATTCACAAAGTTATCTCAGGGTACTTTACAGAATAAAGTCAAGATTATAAAGATGTGTTGAGAGAACCCAACAATTCGCCCTGGAGCAAGCCATAGGCAACAGTGGAGAGGAAAAACTCTATGAACCATATGCTTTGTTAAAGAGGAAGGTTTTAAGCCTAGACTTAAAAGTACAGAGGGTGTCTGGTTCCCGAATCTTAACTGGGAGCTGGTTCCACAGGAGAGGAGCTTGATAGCTAAAGGCTCTACCTCCCATTCTACCTTTGGAAATTCTAGCAACCACAAGTAGGCCTGCATTCTGAGATCGAAGTGGTCTACTGGGATGATATGGTGCTATGAGGTCTTCTAAATATGATGGAGCCTGACCATTCAGAGCTTTATATGTAAGAAGCAGGGTTTTAAATTCTATTCTAAATTTAATAGGAAGCCAATGGAGAGAAACTAGTGAAGGTGAAATATGATCTCTCTTGCTAGTTCCAGTCAGCACTCTTGCTGCAGCATTTTGGATGAATTGCAGGTTCTTTAGGGGGTTACTGGGGCATCCTGAAAGTAGGGAATTACACTAGTCCAACCTAGAGGTAACAAACACATGGACCAGTTTTCGGCATCACTTTGAGACAGGATGCTCCTAATTTTGCCAATGTTCCGTAGGTGGAAGAAGGCTGTTCTAGAGATTTGTTTTATATGTGAGTTAAAGGACAGATCCTGATCAAAAATAACTCCAAGGTTCCTTGCAGTAGTACTGGAGCCCAGACTTATGCCATCTAGGGTAACAATATGGTTCAACATTATATTTCTGAGATTTTTGGGCCCAGATAGTTTAGAAGAAAAAAATGTGGGACATTCAGGCCTTTATGTCTTGTAGTCATGCTTGTAGCTTGATTAACTGATTGTTTTCATCTGGTTCCATTGATAATGGTGGATTCATCATTAACATGAACAAATTGAAATCTGTCAGATAGATAAGATTTAAACCAACCTAGTGCAGTTCCTTTAATCCCAATTTCATATTCCAGTCTCTGTAATAAAATGTTATGATCAATGGTATTGAATGCAGCACTAAGATCTAACAGAACAAGTATAGAGATGAGTCCATTATCTGAGGCCATGAGAAGATCGTTGGTGACTTTTACCAGTGCTGTTTCTGTACTATGATGAACTCTAAATCCTGACTGAAAGTCTTCATACAAATTAGTCCTATAAAAGTGATCACATAATTGTTTTGCAACTACTTTTTCAAGGATTTTAGAAACAAAGGGGAGATAAGACATTGGTCTGTAATTGACTAAAACACCTTGGTCAAGACAGGGTTTTTTAAGTAGTGGTTTAATTTCAGCTACCTTATAGGCCTGTGGTACATAGCCTGTTTCTAAAGATAGATTGATGATATCTAATACAAACGTATCTATTAAGGGTAAAGCTTCCTTGAGCAGCTTAGTTGGAATAGGGTCTAACAGACAGGTTTTTGGTTTAGATGAGGTAATAACTGAAGTTAGCTCAGAGAGATCTATAGGTAAAAAGCAGTCTAACAGGGATTCCAGCACTGCTGTACATGAAGATCTATCTGTAATATTTGGGGGGAGGATCTGGTGAATTCTTTCTCTAATAGCTACAATTTTATTCATAAAGAAGGTCATGAAGTCATTGTCAGAGTTACGGGAAAACTAGGCTCAACAGGATTATGGCTCTTAGTCAGCCTGGCTACAGTGCTGAACAGAAACCGGGGGTTGTTCTTGTTTTCTTCTATTAATGATGAATAATATGCTGTTCTGGCATCTCGGAGGCCTTTTTAAACTATTTTTAAACTATATTTACTATAAGAGCTCGTTAGTGAATAATATTACAAGTCTGACAATTGTTGTAACAACAATGTCAATAAGTGTGTTTTAGTCATGTTTTCAGAATACACTGTATCATCTGACTGTGGTGCAGAAAAGTAGAGCGGTTGTCCACCAATCTCACAGTTGTTGGTTCAATCCCTGGCTCCTGCAGTCACATATCAAAGTGTCCTTGAGCAAGACACTGAACCCAAACTTAGTTGCTCCCGGTGAGTGTTGGCCAGCTGCATAGCAGCTTCCCCATCGGTATGTGAGTGTGTGTGTGATTGTGAGTGTGAATGGGTGAATAAGAAGCAGAGTAAAGCGCTTTGAGTGCCAATAGGTAGAAAAGCGCTATATAAGTGCAGAACATTTACCATCTGACAAGACCTTTACCTGGTGGAACATGGCTTCCATGTCACCTACTAGTGCCACAGGCTCTTGACGAAACCTGGACAGAACACCAAAGCTTACCAGCACAATAATTGGTATGGAATTAATTTGAGAAACCTTTTCTGTGAAATTAGTTTGTTATCAGCTTCATTATGGAAAGTGGAATTGAATAAATCTTCAGTGTTTGTCATATCACCAGACACGGGAAAACCTGCCTCTACATACACATTGAAAAAAATGCAAATTCTTCTTCATACCAGCTTGTCAAAGTCGATATTTTGTTGCTGTAAACCTTTTGTTTTTAGACTAAATGATTAAATCAGTGAAAACATAATCACTGATGAAATCAATGATTTGTTGCACTATTACCTACAGTATAAAGGTATAGTGGAAAATATCGGCCACAGGGGATGACAGGCTGAAGCTGAGTCTTAGTAATTATGGAAGGGGTCAAAGACATTAATGGCACTTGTTTTTGTCTGCGTGCAGATGGCACACTATGTGTAACAAGATCCCACGGGCTGCACTATTCATAAGGGAAAAGCGTGCGACTGAGATACTCTGAGAATATGAGCACACTTTGCATCTGGACTTGTGTCAAAAAGTCTCATCATGTGTGACAGGAACTGTTTGTACGTGTGAATAATAGCTGGATGTGCTGTCAGTGACAGCCAAAAAGCTAGATTTTTAACAGATGAGCATGAAGTATTCATCAACTAACAAAAATGCTATTTGGTTCACACTGTTCCTTTTTCTCATGCTATATGTTTATGACAAACTTTTCTGGATTCATTCATAAGCCCGGTGTTATATTATTCTCAGTGCTGAGTGTCCAGCAACATTCATGTTAATGGATAAATGATAAATACATGTAGCCAAGAGGACCGGGAGTCAAATCTCTGAGCCTGTGGTCCATAGGCGACTGCCTTACCATCTGAGCTACAGCTGGCTGCTATTATTATGTCACAATAGTTATGAAAATCCATCACTAGATGACCTTCATGCATGCTTTTTCTGCTTTGCTACTTTTACTTTTTTAAATAGCAAAATAATCACATGGACTATGGATTGAACATATCAGATTCGATGCAGCTCAGCCACACTATGCGTCAAACGCTGCAGTAATTTGTGGTCTCACAGCACCCTCTGATGGACCATACCGGAGATGAAGACTACACATCTGAGTACTCAGTTACACGTATTTGAAACAGATCCAAAAAAACATCTACACTTTTGCAGTAATAGTCAACCCAACCCCATTGTCCTGCCACGTTTGTGTGTACCGATGGACTGAAAGCATAACACAGCTTCCTCTTAGACTCATAAATCAGTCCAATCACTCAGTCAGTAACAGCCCCATTGCTCACATCACATTACATTATATCTGACACCTGTTGTGAGAGTCAGCAGAGGAGAAAACTGCACTTGAATCCTTTATATAATATTTAGAATTAGTTCAATTCAATTATACTTTGTCTTTGCTTTGTTTTGAGAAATATGTTTGTGTTGAACTGTTATATATATATGCAAAGAATGGTTTTGCACTTTGTCTGAAATTAATCACAGGGTAAGTAACCAAATATATTTACTCAAGTACTTTACTGGGTGCAAATGAGCTCTGTACTGAAATATTTTAATTTTACATTACTATTATTCTCACTCTTTCAGGTACAGGCTTTTAGTGCAATAAATGAATAGTAGATTATTAATAAGTGAGGGTTGATTTTGTTCACTAAGAGAATTTCAAGAGAAAATGTCAGAAATGTCAGAATATCAGAAAAAATAAAATACATGTTGAAGGATTTTTTTTTCAAAATGAGAATTTTAGGGTTTTGAAAGAACTTCTCATTTTAAATCTGTCCACGAATTAAACAAGATCTGAACATTTTATATTTCTGCAGAAATCCTTTTTTAAGATACAGTATGTCAGGATATTTGTAATATCTTGTTAACTACAGTATCATGTTTTTGTGGGTTTTTTGCCACCTCTTCATACAACAAACTGCAGGATATTTTGCATAGGAGCTTATTGCTATTACACGTTGCCATAAAAGCAATTACGCCCTCACAAAATGGGATAAAGTGGACCACTGCACCTATGCAACTTCATCTAAACAGAGGTTTAGATGAAGGTTTTGATTTCTTTCTATCAATCACCCTTTTCAATCAAAAATAAAGAAAAATACTTCAGAAGGAAGTTTGGGTTTTGGAATTACAGCAACATAGCCTGTCCTCCCTTTACCCTCGTGTCCTGCCACATGAACCCCCCACCCCTTTTTATTTTCCGATACCAGCCTGGATTGACCAGATACATGTCACAGCTGCTTCGCTGAATGACTAATGACGCACTAGTATATTCCGAGCAATGACACCAACATATTTATATAAACAGGGTATTTTTACCACCTAATGTAACTAAGCTTAATGAAACTATTCTGGGCTATTTTATAATGTGTCACAGTCAGTGCTGCCCTCACGCCGTGTCTTACTGTTGTTTTTGCTACATGTGCCCTTTCTTTGAATGCAAAATCTGATGTAGTCTCTGGGAACAAACACTGATGTTTATCTGCACATTTAGAACAGTTGTAACAAGATACTAGTTATCCTGGTATCTAAGTTCTGGTAGCAGGTGATAAGAGGCTCCCTTCCTGCAGATGCATAGTATTATGTGATCCCATATTGTCTGCAGCTGACTTTTAATCCCTCCTGTATTTCTTTGTGTATTTTAAATGTTCTGTCTGTCTGAAGTTTATTCTAGTTGAGCGGGGGTGAAGACGTATTTTTTGAGAAGTGAACAAAGAGCAGTGGGATGGTTGGCATTCCAGTGGAGACTCACACAACAATGGACTTCTCTGGCCACACACACACAAACAAGTGTGTGTGTGTGTGAATAAGAAACAAGTCTTTCTTATTACTGTGATGTCTAGTTTAACTCATAATCTGTTAGGCAGCTTGATAAATTAATTCAGCTTATATGATTTCCTGTCTTTCTATTCTATAGGTCAAGGTCAAAGCTTTGCACCTGGTGCAGGCAGCAACTGGAAGCCAGTGGAGTGACGTGTTGTTCTTGGCAGATCATAAATGAGACATACTGCTGTATTTTGGATCATCCGGAGATGTTTGATTGCACATGGTGCTGCACACTGCAGAAGGGGGGTTTCAATTATATATGAGTTGTTTTGTTATTTTGATTGGAAATGTTTCCTCACAATAGCATCAAACTGTAACTTGGATATTATAGGCAAAGAGGAAGAGACAGATACAATTTTTGCCATTGTTGAGTTTAAAATAATCTTTTTTAGCATAAATACATAACACAACTAAATAATCCTTATACAGCTCCCTTCAGATTTGTCTTTTATAGTTAAGACACACACAGAGGCTGTGCCTACGAAATGATATAAATTGGGAAGAGAATTGTCTGCTTTGCTACAAATAAGGTTCCCAACAAAGTCAATGAACATCAAATTAAAATCATATTAATTTTGGACTTTATGTCTCCAGCTAATTCCTTTGTAGAATCATGTGAAAACAGATTGTCAAAAAACAGCTTTGTGCAGACCCATTGGGGGAAGCTTCCAAACCATATCTTCAGTTTTAGTCTCATTGGCCAAAAGTGGCACACTTGTTTTCCATATTGATGATGTATGGAACATTTTGTACACACATATGTCCATTCTCTTTGAATGACATGAGGCGTGTGTCTTGCTACCCCTTGAATGTAGAGCAGGTTCTTTAAACAGTCATATGCTATTCATAGCTCAAGCAGGATGTAGCCCATTCAGACATATGTGACATTTCCATACCAAAGTCACACTGAGAGATTCACACCAAGGTTTAAATGAATGGATTTTAATCATCTAGTTATGGCAAGAGATGGTTGATTAAAGCAAAGTCACAACTGGCAATAGAAGAGGAAAGATACACAACCAAAAGAAGAAAAGAAAATAGACTGGTCGTATGTAAATGTACTTCCTCCACATACATGTCAGTGTTTGACTGGGACCTTACTTCATACCAAACAGCTCATGCTAAGGGATTCAAATTATTGCTATTTTAAACTATGAAAAGGTTCTACAATGTCCCAAGAGACAGTATACTACTATTTCCAAAAGATGAAACTATGTCATGTTTAAAGTAGGTGTTGTCTTTTAAAGCCAGATTAATTCATGGAAGTAAAGACCCCTGGGTTTTATGTTTTACTTGGGAAAACGTTTTGAGTAATGTTTTCCCAACAACTACATGTAGTAGAGTTACCTACTGTACAATGTAGTATTTGACATGTGATAATTAAAATGAATGTGAGCATAATTTCTGAAACATTCCCACTAGTTTTAACAACTAGTACCAGTTGAGTTACTAAGTTACAGTGGCACAAAAGAAACCACTAGGTGGCAACAGCTCACCAAGTCTCAGCCTTTGTGTTGCAGTCCAATGACTACCACTGCTTTTGTTATAGTAGAAATATCCTCATGATTATAACTTTTTCTCTCTTCTGTGGAATATAAACTTTTGTGTGGATTTCTCTTTGCATTGTTATCTTTTTCATTTTAGCAAATATATACATTATTATGGATTTTAGAATTATGTTGTCTGTCTAAATATGTCTACAGTTAACATGGATACATGCGTAAATACGAACCAGTCAGTGTTAAAAGTTATTAAAGCAAGTTATTAAAAGTGTCTACACTAATTCCAATATGCCCAGAAAGCTGCAGAATGAGCAGAGGGAGATGAAAGATTTAGGACCATGATGGCGCAAACAAAGTCAAATTGGACACTGTTATTTATGTTGTTGTACATGAAAAACTACATAAGACAGTTTAGCATGAACGAACTGTGTGATGTTTAGTATTGTCCTGGGATTGTGGCGTCAAGACCATCATTGCTATGGTAACAGCTAGGAATGCTTGTTACGCAGTTCAAATGGTCTTTCTGTACCCTCCTCTGATGCCATTTATTGACTAATGCGAGCGTAGCATTCATACGATCCCTCGTTTAGAATGTGCACTGTAAAACATTGGCACTGTTTAGATGTTTTGGAGATAAAGTCAGAGAGGCCAGATTGAGGTGGTTTGGACATGTTCAGAGGAGAAACTGTGAATATATCGGTAGAAGGATGCTGAGGTTGGAGCTGCCAGGCAGGAGGTCTAGAGGAAGACCAAAGAGGAGATTTATGGATGTAGTGAGGGAGGAAATGAAGTTAGTTGGTGTGAGTGAAGAGGATGCAGAGGATAGAGTTAGATGGAGGCACATGATTCGCTGTGGCGACCCCTGAAAGGGAGCAGCCGAAAGGAAAAGAAGGACTGTAAAACATTGGCACACACTTATAAAACGTGTTCTTGGACTGTGAAAGTCCTGACAACAGTGTCAGCGTGATTCCTTTTTTCCACTCCAAAAACAAGTATTTATCCTTCACACACACACTGATTCCAACTCTGCAAAATCCAGCTTTCTCCTTTGCAGTTATATTTAGTGCTGGCAGACATATGTGATTCTTAACACAGAAGAGTTTTAATCAAAACCAAATGTAAAAATGTTGAAAGTTACAGTTTGATTTATTTAATACTTCAAAATGTTGGGGTTGAGAACTGTGAGAACTGTAAAGTAACATTGTTAGTAATGTATATATAAAGAGCAAAGCAGTTGTGCTGCTGATATTCTGTACATCATCCGTCACATTGCAAGTACAATTAGGTTTCCAGGGGAGACGACACAGCCAGGTGGTATCCTGGACTGTTTGTGGGGAAGGATCCGGAATCAGGCTGTTTGCTCTGTAAAGCCAGTGTCTCCAGCAAAACATTCCCACCACAGGCACAAGCAGAGCATGCTGAGGAACAGCAGTTTACACCAGGCAGGATGAACACAGAGCATCCTGCATCCTGGATGCCTGCTGCTGATAAACCTCAGCCATGGAGACCCAACATGGGATTACTGGCACCCACAGGGCCCCCGCCATTCTTCTCCACCCTGCCAGGTTATACATGTGTGGTTTGGTTTAGTGTGATACAGTCACATTCACACTAAACTTTCTTTGCATGTGGCTGCTTTAGGCTTTAGGTCCCTATTTCTTAATTTGAGGCAGCAGGATTCAAAGGAGATGGGATTGAAACCAGACATGCATCAAAATGGGCAAGTTAGCGTTCAGACTTTAGTGGAATATAAAGCCAACAGCAAAAAAATATGTTGTATGAAAAAGATTTTAAAGCTATAAATGACAGCTATGACTGGTTTTGAAAAAATGGCCCCAAAATATAAATTTCCAATTAAAAATGTTTTTTTTTTAACATTGGTTTTGATGCTTTCAAAACTGAAATATTGCATAAAGAAGGTTGCATAATATTGTGACACTGTTGGACATTACTTAGAATAAATGAAATTACATGATGTGACATCCTACTTATTTGATTTACTTAAATGGAGCAGAATTATATTTGTGCTAAATTACGTTTGGGACACCCCCTCCCCAAAACATCTTTAGACTCCTGCATAAGTGCCATTGTAAAAGAATGGCTTGTTCGTCACACAGTGACCTACGACCTCAGGTGTCCATCTCTGAACCTTGGGGTTACCATTCATGTCTGGCCGGACAATGACGGTGCTTCTGGATGCAAGTGAAGGGTCTTCATTGAAGAAATTGAAGGGTCGAAGAAAGAACCCTACTGCATTGCCTGGTGTTGCTGTGTTGGGGATGTCTTCAGAGTGAGGCACATGCAGGAAGCCGACTGTCACCCAGGCAACAAGGTCCTGCACAGGAGAGGCAACATTAGTTAGTTAGTTAAGCTTTATTTAGATACGAAATACCACTGACATCAAGTGAGACCCGAGAATAAATTAAATATACATTAATCAGCCCCAACATTAAATCCACCTGGTAGTTTTACTGTTTCAGCTGATCATTACGAGACAAAATAGCTTTGTTTACTTTTCTTTCATGGGAACATTAATACCAGGATCACTTTCTCCTAACTTTCATCAGTATGTGGACATTGGAATAAATGCAGGATATACATCTTTATTAGTGTTCACTACTGTACCTGATTGACTATGTCTTCATTGTTACGGATGTAGTCCTCAAAGGATACAACTGGTTCCCAGGGGTCATTCTGGGTGTAAATGCTGCTGCTGGTGACTTCACTATCTTTATGACGAGTCACTGCCAGAGGATACCTGCAGAAAGGTAATCAATCATTTTTTATTAATCTAACCTAAAAACCCCTATACTCAACTCAACCTGATAATTGTAACAGTTGTCCTCTGTGGACTAAGCCATTATAAAGACATTCGAGTATGTGCGCAATGTTTGCTCCAATGAACAGACAAACATGTCCAAAGAAAACATGACTTAATTTGGTTAGTGTATAGTGAAATACACAACTAGTTATATTTTGAATATTTTGCCCAAGCTAGAATTTCCTTAATGTATTTTAGAAAAACATATTCAGTCAATATTTTACTACCTTGACCAACTGATGCCATTTTCTTCTCTCCAGCCTCTTGGAAGGACACTGTGAGCATGTGAGTTAAACTGTATACGGTAGCCCTTCTGGTTCCCCCATTTATTTTTCTCATTGGGGTTGTAAAAGTGCACATAGCGGGGAAACTTTTTGCCAAAACGGAAAGCAGCAGATCGTTCGGTCTTGTGTTCTGTCCTGTGGAGTTTAGATTGGACGATGAAATTGCTGGGGCTCCATGGGTTAGTGAAGTTGACATAGTTTAGATCCAACGTCTCAAAGCTGTTCTCTCGACCTGTGTGACAGTGAAGGCATAGCAATGTCAGAAAAAGTCATGCTGTGAGCAATCTGCTGAGATACATTTAGCTTTGCACCAGAAGTTTCAATTTCTCTCTTTGTCGGCAGCAGTAGTTGGAACACACTTTTTAAAAAGTACAAGTGATGGACAGATTTTACAATAATAAGTTATTGACTTTGGCATAACACCTTAATCACATTTCTTTAGAACAGTCATACAAACTTGAAAGTCGCCTTTATGACTGGGTGAAGTCCAGAAAGTCTTTTTATCTGGACTGGCATCAATAAAACTCCTGGTTAAAGCAAATTCCTCAGTGCTTGTTTATTTCATAGTTGACTGCCTTTGAACTGTGAGCTTGTTGAATTGAGATTGGTGTAAAGGGGATAGTAACTTACCAATGTCCTCTAAAAAACAGTGTGGGCTCACTTTTAAACCATTCTCTTCTTATAAATACTGTAGTTTTTTCCCACAGTATCTGCAGATTGCTACTGGGAAAATGTAGTTCTTTAAGATGGTTTTGGTTAAGTTATAATTGAGAGGATTAGGCTACTGAAACACACAGTTAATGACGGGAAAATATTGTGGTTGTGGTAAATTTAAGGGCTATGTCTTGATGGGAGTTCATGTGTCCCATGGACACTGGTCTAGGTTTTCTTGAGTTTTGAAGTGCAGACAGTCACAGCTAACTAAAAAGGTGAATGTGTTAAGTGTGATTCTCACCAGAAATGTCCAGGTCCACTTTGTAATGGACAAGGTGTGTGTGCAGGTTACCCAGCACATAGTTGTACACCTTGGTACCATATTGAAGTCCGTTAGGTGTAAAGAAAGTGGCGTGGATGTATCCTGTGGCACTGACCTTCACCTCCACCACACCATTTTGGTAGAACAGGAAGTCCCAGATGTAATCATAGTTGTAAACTGTGGAGGTCGTTCGCAGCACCAACACAGTGTTTTCCAGCCCCCCAAAGAAGTTGTATCCACCCTTGAAGTTGGAGTTGAAATGCCTTCTCAGGGGCATAGCAGTGGTCATCTCAAAAATACAGAGTGCGTTTTTGTACCGCACAGGTTTGTCCGTGTCAAAGAAGTGGTAAAGGTCAACGAAAGTGGCAATTTCTGGACAGTCTATGCCAGGTGCCAGCTCAAAGGATGAGCTGCCCATTGCCCAGCCAGCATCAATATACTTTGTTTGCATGGCAGCAGGAGTATCACCAGCATAGAAGGCAATAGCTTCTTGGAGACTGATTTCATAGGCAATCCTTTCTCCATTGAAGCGGAGGTCAAACACCTGAAGTCCAGCTGATGAGCGGACTCTGTAGGCAAAAGACCATCCAGCATATTCAACAAAGTTTCGGTCAACATGATAGCGAGGCCCTTCGGGTTCCACAAGCTTCGGACCATGGATATTAGTTGGAGTATTTGTGTGACCCCGGGGGATATAGGTGGAGAAGAGGTCATTATCATCATGCTCAGGCAGTTTGACTTTCTCCACATCCCCTGATTCATATTTTTCTATCAGCTCCTCAACACTGTCAAAGTACATGCTGTTGTACCAGACCTTCTCAACAGTCCACTTTTCTGGATTGAGGTCCTGATGGTTGATCAGTACCTCGAACCCAATTGGGTGGATGAAATAACCTTCCACAAACTTCTGCAACATGATCCAGCTTCTCCTCTCGCCAGGAGCGAGCCCACGGGGGGCTATGTCAGAGAAAGTCAGGCAGCGGTTGGAGCAGTTTGTGAAGGAAAATCCCCCTGTAGTCTCAAACAGAAGTTTGTGAGCTTTAGTTGCGATTTTCTCTAGGATGCCAGTAATATGTTCATACTCTACAAAAGTAATGGGCCTGGACTCAAATCGGACAGGCCTATCTCCCTTGAAGGTCCTAACTTCGTGAGAATTTGGCGATGGCAGAGGACTAACAATGTACTCGGTGATGTTGGGCATAGTCTGATTCCCAAATTGGATAATCACACGTGCCTGACGTGGCGGTCTGGCCTGTCCACGGTCAAGAGCTCTCAGGGCTTCATGTTTTCTTGGCAGATGGAGTTCCATCAGGAGGATACTGTTCTTCATTAGAGTCACGGAACGAGCATCAGTGAGCTTCATTTCTGGAATACCATGCAAGTAGGCCCGCACAGCTTTCATCTCACGAGGAGTGAGGTCCGCAAACATGGGGGCACCATGTTGAGCCCATTCTCTTGATCTAGAAGCACTGCAACCAGCCAAGCTGACCAGAAGCAGCAGACTGAGGAACCTCACAGCTGTAATATGATGGAAATAAATTGGAACATGAATGTAGTTAATGTTCCCATTAGTCTATTTGCTTTCATTGAGTTACTTAGTTAATTTTTTTTTTTTTGTTATGCACCAGCAACACAGTACAATATATGTGCCTATTTCACATGGACTTAAAGTATCAGATGTAAAGAAAAATGTGTATAGAATAAATACATAAAAACAAATAAAGCAGATTACACCAAAAGTTCTGTCTTCTAATAAAATCAAATACACAAAGAAAAAAATTCAGTTTGACCAGGAGAAATTAGTGCCAATTTTTAAAAAGTGTATTAAAGAATTTTTGGATGCCCAGTTAGCCCAATGCTCTAGCTGCTGAATTTGATGAAACAGTAATACTATGTTTAACAAAATACTAAACCTAGAAAAAACTTACATATTTGTGCTGTGCTGTTTGTTTTTTTGTGGTTCAATACTAGTTTTAATTTCCAGCATTCAGCTGCAACATTAAGAATTTCAACATTTCCATAGAAATAGAACTGTCCACGAAGCTCTCAAGGTAATTTGTCACATTCTTTGGAATTAATTGTATTTCACAATTAGGTAACATAATAGTATTTATGTAACAATGTTGTTATACATCAAGTACCGACTATACATGAGTTCCATGCTTCTTTGAGAAACACAGTAATTCAGGAAGAAATAAGTAGAGCAAGGCACAGTACCTGTAGTCATCCTAATGCTTGAAATGTTTTGTAAGCAGAGCTTAATCAATCCAGTCCTCCGACTTCAGCAATTACAGAAACATCCCTAAACCTCCCTCAGTGCACCGCTGCTTATATTCAACCTCCTACTTTGCGGTAATGAAGGCTGATTGGCTTGTGGAGGGTTGTAAATATGATGAAATAACAGGTGCCCTTTTGAGATCATTAATCCTGCAGAACATGGCAAGTTTATTTGTATTGCTCCTTGCAACAAAAAGCAAGTAGAAGTACAATACATAAAAGCCATTAGGCAAGAAAAACAGAAATATACAGTACAAAGCAGTACAAAGACTTTCTTTACTCCTTATCAGTGATAAGACCTGTTGTGCTATTCTGGCATTTTGCGGAGTATAAAGATAAGGTTTTGGGGTCACCCATGGTGTGTGTAATGTTGCCTACCTCTCCCTATCTTTTTTAATTGCATTTCCTCACTTTCATAACTCCAAATGGCTTTGGGCTCATGTACTGTAAAATATGAAATGCCTGGTGTAAATTTGTGTCTTACTGATCAAAGGTCCTGATTGCTTTATATTTATGGGTGTCTTGGTGTTGTAGGTGTGTTGTGCAACATACCGTATCATGCAAGATATTAACCTGAATTTTAATTTATTACACTTTTTCCTGTAGATGCGGATCAGAATATGTATTTTAGCAATTACCAAATTTGCCATAGCACTATCTTTACTGATATAACAGTATGGAACCTTGTGGGAAAATACAATTTTGAACTGAAGGAATGTGTTATTATTTCAATGTTAATTTTATATATCTATATATCTTAATACATGCATACCACTCCAGAGACGTACATGTTGGCAAGTCAGTTAGGATCAAATACATGTAAGTTCACTACCTATTTAAACAGTCAGGAAGTTTCATAAATTGATATAATGATTTTAGAGACTTCAAACTAGCTAACTGTCATAAATGGTTGTTAAGTGGGGCAGCACCTGTTGCTGCTTCTCTTCAGACCGAGAAACACTTCACTTGTCATCATGGGAAAATGTAAAGCTATAACAATAAATATGCTACACATAGGTGTGATATCACAATGCTGCCATATTGTGGATGTGTTTTGCTGTAAGAGAGGCTGCTGCACTTCTTTAATTTGTTGGTACCATGTAGAAGTGGAGTCATGTTCATATTCTGAAACATCATCTAAAGACAGTAACCAGCAAGCTAAACTTGGATGACATTTCTGCAGGAAAATGATCTGAACTATTCCTCCAAAATTGAAACAACATGGCTTAAAGTTAAACAAAGTAATGATTTTAGAGTGGCCATCACAAAACATTGACCTCAATCTAACAGAGAATTTGAGAATTGAATTGAAAAGCAGGTTTGTGCAAGGAGGATCACAAAGCAGACTCTGTTGTCCAAGTTCTGTTTGGAGGAATGGGCCAAGGTTCCTGCAGTGTTGGGCGAAACCTATTGATGCCTAACCCAAGCATTTGATTCAATGCTACCAAATATTGTATGTAATGTGACCTAAATTAAATAACCTAAAATTTAAAATAAAACTAGTATTTAAAATTAATCTGAAATTTAACATAACCAAATAAAGACGTTAGACTAGCTAAAACCAAAAACCTTGTGGTATCAGTAGCTTCTCATTCTTCTCCTCTGACCTCAAGCTAAAGTGTACTGTGGTGACAGCTGTGTTTGAGCCTCCTTGCTTTGTGGTCAGAAGGTCAGACTTGGGATGCTGGTGAGTCTAAAACGCTTCAGTCCTTGTCTCTGTTGACATGCTTCATTGAATAAATGCTCCCATCATCCTTCCTAAAATGTCTCTCTTTACAGGATTAGGCCCTGACAAACATCTCTTTATTCTGCGACTGAGGCTCCACCCCCCCCCCGCAGTCAGTGTCCTGTAAAGTTTGACGGGGCGAGTTCAGAGCATGTGTCTGTCACAGGTCCGGTGACCAATGTCTATCGTCCCAGCTGTGACCCCGGCAGTAATATCCAATAGCAGCAGCCTCAGATGCTACTGTACCTCCCATGAGTTGCCCCCCACATTTAAAACCCTGCATCTGGGGCTGCACTCCCCTTATAAGACAAAGGATATCTTCACTGAGGACTGTATCACATTGTGCTGGACATAATAAAGTAAACATCAAACCGAAATATTAATTAGCAAGCCAAAGACATTTTATGGCATAAATCAAGAGATGTCTCTAAAGCTCATCTAAGGTAAGATCGGCTTTTGTTAACTGCGGCAACAAGATTAAAAACTGTGTATAATGTATTGCAAGTATTTGATCATTCACATACATAAAATGTGTATTCTGTATAGACTTTTGAACAGGAATTTAAGCACAAATATTCAGGAGAGGGTCATGGAGACACTACTACTCATACTACTTGGACTGCAGAGAGTGATGGGAATGGGGTGAGTATGATTCAGATCAGTCAAAGTACGATTTAGCACATTTGATAGAAAGTATAGTACACAGGCATCTACTTCTCAAGCACTAACCCATTCACCAATTCACTTTCCCCTTTAAATACTCACTATAGTACATATACAAACTACAACTGCAATTTATTTAGTGAGTTTGAACTAAAGTGAATTTATAAATCTAGGTCTTATAAATCTTTCCACCTTATTCTAGACCTGTTGCATGAAGAATATGGTTACATGTCTGGTTTTTCATGGGATTCTGGAGGATTAATCTGAAGTATTTTTATGCAGACCAACATGTTTTAGAGAGGTAATTGAATATTTGCATTGTGCTGCAGACACTGGTGTGAGCACATGGTGCAGGAGAAAGTGGAGAGAGTCCTGTCCCCACGCCTCCAACTTGAAGTAAGCTGTTCTGAGGTGTATCGGTATAACACCCAGGACTGGAGACTCGATGTGGACAGGATGCGTGTCAGTCACGGCAGTGATGATGGCATTGCACTATACTACAGGCAACAGGGGCCCAAAGCATCATGTTTCTTGTACAAGTAAGTGAAAACCCCACTGATGTATGGGAGGCCAGTGGTTGGAAAGGCACAGTCACTCAGTTCATTCACAGCTCATTACAGAGGTTTTACTAACTTTAAAAGCATTACAACAGTATTGTTAATTGGTTTTGATGAAATGAAAAAAACACCTTGGTTAAACATTTGCACAGATAAGATTTCCTTCAGGACTAAAGTGTTATGGGTGAGGGATTTGGCTACCACTTCAATATGAACTGCTACTGGTAAGGGCCACATGTGCAGAGGGTGAAATGAAAAACCCTGGAGCCTGTACAGGATGAAATTAAAGGACAAGAAATAAAAGGCAGGACTTAATAGGGTTATTAAACAATGTCTGTTTGTGATATGTCTTATTAAAGATTTATTAGATCATCATATGTTAGATGCCGATCAGCTGAAGTTTGAGCATGAGCAAATCTGAAGGGTCTGGGGCCACACAGCCCCCCGTGTGTCCTTATTCAGCAAGCGTTGAAGCACTATTTGTTCTGACACCTGCCCTTTAAGGCCAATACATTCTTTGCCAAGCTGATCACTGTCCACCAGAACAAGCTGGAGGCTTCAGTGTTGTAGGTGATTCATTTATGGTAACGTGATGTATCTGTATTAGGCATTAACTCCATTTACGAGTCTCTGTCAAATTAATACAATTAATACAATAAGATATTAGGCATCATTGACTGTGATGTATGCATCCACCTCAGACCCCCAGAGATGGAGAGCCAGATGGTGAACAAAACAGTGAGGACATGCTGCGAGGGCTGGGGCGGACCACATTGTTCTGAGGGTGAGGACAAGAAAGCAACTAATCACATCCATGTACAGTAAATGTACATCATTCTTACATGTTAAGTGAGACACTACACAGTAAAGGCTTCATTTTCCACTCATACGTGTTTTATTGTATTCTCAGGTTCTTTTTCTTACTTCTTACTAAAACAGCGACTCAACTGTGAATTTCTATGGCATGTTTATTTATTCTCCTTCTCACCCTCCCACCTCATTTCTCTGTTCCTGTCTTGCCAGGTGTGGGAGTGCGTGGTCAGTGCTACTCTACCTGGAGTTGTGAGGAGTTCCCTGGAATTCACAACTCCTCCCTCATGCCCATGGAGCATTGCTGCAGCACCCTGTGGGGACTGAGCTGGAGAAATGCCTCCGACCAGACCTGCTTATCATGCACCTACACTCTACTACGTGGTCAGAAAGCATAAACACATACATGCACTCCTGTGTTCTATGCATTTTATTTTTGACTTGTATAGAAGTTCCATGTTCTTATGCTGCAAATCCCTAGAAATCTGATACTTTGTACCTCCATCAAGACAGCAGTGTCTTCTCCCTCCAGATGCCCAGTCTTCCCCACTGGTGCGTAGTGGTCTTCTGGGCAGCATCAGGGTGCCTCAGGGTTCGGCCACCTGCATGGCCTGGGGTGGAGCTCACTACCGCAGCTTTGACAGGAAGCACTTCCACTTTCAGGGCAGATGTACTTACATACTGGCCTCATCTTCTGATGGGACATGGGCTGTCTATATTACTACAGTGTGTGATGGTAGAGGAGACTGCAGAAAGGTAAGAAATATGGTAGATTCCACCACCGATGCAGTTCATAAAACTGTGTTATTAGTGACAAATTCTTTGCAGTACTTAATTATTTAAAAGTAAGATGTGTTGTATTTTTATGTGTCTGTCAATGTTCTTCTCAGGATTTGAGGATGATGCTGGGTCTAGATTTAGTTTCAATTTCTCACCAAAACTTAACACTGAACAACCAGCTGGTTTCAAATGGAGAACCGCTTTTCCAGAATGGTAAACTATTTAAAGCATTACTTACTTGTTTCCATTGTACACACAAACAGAACACTGTTGGGTTTTCATATTCAAATAATTGGTTGCATTTATTTGATGTCCTCTTCCTCACCCATTAGCAAAAACATTTACTGACCTTGCACATGTGGCCTGCTCTTAAGTCACAACACTGCAAAACCAGCACTTCTTCGTCTTACAGGAGTCAGTGTCCATTGGCTGGGCGACTTTGTGTTTGTGGAGAGCGGCCTGGGAGTCAGAGTGAAGTTTGACCTGGTCAACATAGTCTATGTGACAGTCACCGCTGAGCACCTCGCAGCCACCAGGGGCCTCTGTGGAGTCTACAACAACAAGGCGGATGGTGAGGGAAGCACCTTAAAGCAGAGTGCTGGTCAAACATCAGCTCACCCATGATAATTGGATAGGTGTTGGTCATTCTCTTTTGACCTTTGGCACAGCCTTTGTTCGAATTTAAACATAGTCACTACTGCCCAGATGCACCAATGTGTTTATTTCTTCTTTCATAGATGATTTTACCACCGTGACTGGAACAGTGTCTCGGTTTGCGGCCAGCTTTGGTAACTCATGGAGAGTTCCTGACCAACAGAATGACGTAATGCAACAAATACATTCATTCAATGCATTTGTCTCTTTTGCAAATTATGCAAACAACTATTTTTGTGTGGTGTCTGAACATCACTTATAGCAAGCACATTATGAAAGTGGTTTAAGGTTATGCAAAAATGTAAATGCCGATGACCAAACAAACACAAATCATTTTTTGGGCAGACTGGCAGCTTTAACAGTTTTTAATATGAATTCAGAGATGTGAAACTTTACTGGATTTAACATAACTGGCAGTACATTTCTCAGATGCACCTCAGTCATTAAATCTTTCTGTCTCTGTGTTCTTAGGGATGCAGCGATGCGGCTGAACTAGGTCACAGCTGTGATGTTTCAGGAGACCCTGCTCTGCGTAGAGAGGCAGAATCTGTGTGTCACCAACTCCTGGAAAACCCCTTTACACACTGCCATCTCCAGGTCAGACATCTGTTTGTTGTTTGGTCTG